>NC_134484.1:103807345-104107345 GCF_040206685.1 Ascaphus truei
ACACACACACACACACACACACACACACACACACACACACACACACACACACACACACACACACACACACACACACACACACACACACACACTCTGACACACACACACACACACACACACACACACACACACACACACACACACACACACACACACACACACACACACACACACACACACACACACACACACACACACACACACACACACACACACACACACACACACACTGACAGACACACACTCTGACAGACACACACTCTGACAGACACACACACTGACAGACACACACTCTGACAGACACACACACTGACAGACACACACACACACACACACACACACAACTCTGACAGACACACACACACACAACTCTGACAGACACACACACACACACACACACACACACACACACACACACACACACACACACACACACACACACACACACACACACACACACTCTGACAGACACACACACACACTCTGACACACACACACTCTGACACACACACTCTGACACACACACACACACACACACACACACACACACACACACACACACACACACACACACACACACACACACACACACACACACACACACACACACACACACACACACACACACACACACACACACACACACACACACACACACACACTCTCTCTGACAGACACACACACACACACACACACACACACACACACACACACACACACACACACACACACACACACACACACACACACACACACACACACACACACACACACACACACACACACACACACTGACAGACACATACACACACACTCTGACAGACACACACACTGACAGACACACACACACCCACACACTCTGACAGACACACACCCACACACTGACAGACACACCCACACCCACACTTTGACAGACACATACACACACTCTGACAGACACACACACACACACACACACACACACACACTCTCTGACAGACACACACATACCAGAAATGGCGCCGGGATTCCCGCTCACCATCGGAGGTATGTTGGAGTCATCGGGGTCTGCGGGCGACATCGTGAGCTTGCGGGAGACATTGGAGGTTTGAGGGGGCCTGTGGGGGTTTGCGGCGGCTTGCGGGAGACATCGGAGATTTGAGGGGGCCTGCGGGGGCATACGGCGGACAATTGGAGTATGCGGCAGCAATTAAGGGTATGCGGCGACCATTGGGGGTATGTTGGGGGCATTGAGAGGTATGCGGGGGGCATTGGGAGGTATGCGGGGCCATTAGGGATATGTGGGGCCATTGGGGATATGCGGGGGCCACTGGGGGTAAGCGGGGGCATTGGGAGGTATGCGGGGGCCGTTGGGGATATGCTTTGGCCATTGGGGATATTTGGGGGCCTGCGGAGGCACTCTCTGGCTGCTCAGAGAGGCGGGGGAGGAGGGAGGGCACTGCTCAGGGAGCCGGAGGTGGGGTAAGCTCCTGCAGCAACATGAACCTGCCTCCGGATTTTTTTTTTCCTCCAGCACGAGCGGGGGAAATGAAACAGCAGCGCGAGCAGGGAAAAAAAAAAAAAAAAAACACGTGTGCTGCTTAGGCCAATAGGAGCTCGCCACGGTGATAAATCCACTCGCCCGGGGCGTGCAGATGTATAGGTTTGTCTAACACTGTATATATATATTTAAATATATATCTATATATATTTATTTATTTATATATATATATTTAAAAAAATACTTTTTTTTCCTGTGTTAAACTTAAAAGAGCTTAGTGAATCTAAAATTAATATAATTTAAGCTGTAATGAGGTAATTTACTCATGTAGTTTGGAATAACAGCCGTTACAAATTATACCAAATTATTGACAGGCGTAAAACCAGGTTAAAGTCACGTTATTTGCTTTTGTGAAATACTGCGTAATGATTAAACTTAGGTAAACATCATGTTAAATAGGCTGACTGATCTTAGTGAATCTAGCCCAATGTAACTAGAAACATTAACACTAAAATATTGCATTTTTAAAGACAGTTCGTTGAAGTAAATTTAAAAGAAATATGAGCATTACATATTTCACAGCAAATTAGACATGCAAATGAACATTAAAAAAAAACATTTTTTTCAGTGAAAAAGCATCATATTTTCTTTTTTTCAAGAATAAGGAGGTAACCGTTTTGAATTTCTATTGCAATTGCATTCACTGTTAATTGGAAGTGATATCACTGGTCGGCTTCAGCTCATCTAAATGCCGGTAATCAAAGGCGCTGCGACCATAAGGTCCCATCGGGAAATTCGTCCCGGAGACACCATTCTCCTCCGCAACCTCGGGATTCCCGGCAAACACAAACTGGCCAACCACTGACGCGACTGAGTCTTTGAGGTAGAATCTTAAATGCCGGGCCTCCCTGTCTACCGCATAGGAGACACGGATGGCCGGAAAAAGTTCTGGCACCGCAATCATCTCCTGCCTATTCCGCAAGTGGGAGATGACGATCCAGAAATTGAGGCTACACCATTGGCCAGGAGCCTCAAAGATCTCAGAGACAGTGACCTAAACAACCGAGGATCCGATGGAAGGACCCTCTAATAGTGCAGACCAAAATCAAGGAGCACCTCTCGAAGGAGCAACAGTTAATGGGCCCAGACCGCATACACTTACTCCGGTGGCTCCAATGAGCCCACCTCTGGACCCCAGATGTCCTTGTTTTTTACCTCACAGAAACATTTCAGGGACTATAGTAAAGCCAATGAGAGAGACTGAACTTCAAGCGTGCGATTACTACTCCCCAGAGGGAGTTGAAGAAGAGCTTTGCCGAAGCCATTGTGAAAGGTACCCTGTGACGGTGAAGGGGTAACCAGGCCATAAATGAAGGTATTATGCCCGGCTGGCTACCTCTGAACCTTCTTTCAGATTTTAGATTGTCAGCTCTTCAACCTGTGTATTGTAACTGCAATGAATGTATTGTATTGCAATAAAGAATTTGTGCTTTCTTTGCCTTTTCACGGGTGCTAACCTGGGGAGCTTCTCAGGTTATGAGTTTCAGGGTGGACTTAGCGGTAAAAGTGTTGTCAGATTGTGTCTATGCCGTCTAGGGTCTAGAGTTTCTGGCCACCCCAAAAATGTATCCGGGAGCCGAGTCAGATTAATGGGTACATGTAGACACCGACCCCCGGACAAAGTCTTCCCTGGAAAGCAGTTACGTGGCTCACCGCTGGGATGCCCCTGGTAAAAGGGGGTATAGGGATAAGCATATCCCGGGTATAATCAGGGGTCCCTGGTATAGGGGGAGTCCCCGCAGTATATGCCCTAACCCCCGGACCCAGTATATGGGTTTGGGGTGTCTACAACCATGTATAAGGTTGTGAGAGTAAAAGTAAGTCCAGCTTTGGTACAATAGAAGCAACTCTGAAAATGAACCTAAGCATTATTTGAAGCAACTTTTTAGTAAACTTCTTATAAGAAGGTCTAGGAGCTCTGAAAATGAACATACGCGTCTTTTCAGTAGATCCTAGGGGACGAGGGACAGAAGAATTTTGTAAGATGTTTATTAACATGGTGTATAACGGAATATGTTGTTTATGCACTGTATATGAACTGGGGAATTTCCAAGTCCTTGGTTCCGAGAGACCAGATGGCCACCAGGCTTGGTGCCATTGTGTCTGGTAAGGTCCCGTACTTGAAAGTCTCAGAGATGCCAACGTGTTAGGGCGAGCGGAGTACCAGAGTTATACTCAAGTATCCACGTCCTGACATGAATAAGGGCTTTCCGGCAAACATTTGCCCAGCCTCAGACTCTAAGGAGCCTGGCTCAGCAGGGGGTTCAATATGCTAAGCAGCAGAGGTGCCAGGTTTGCGCATGCCCTTTGGCAGAATTGAAATCAGTGCCCGCCCAGCTTCCGA
This sequence comes from Ascaphus truei, assembly GCF_040206685.1. NCBI lineage: Eukaryota > Metazoa > Chordata > Amphibia > Anura > Ascaphidae > Ascaphus > Ascaphus truei. The sequence goes on from NC_134484.1 coordinate 103,811,230, forward strand.
ATACAGGCAAATCTGTGATAGGCTGGTAGAAATATTCCCACTCGCTGATTGGTTGTAGCGTTTTGTGAATGGGACTGAAATCCTATAAGAAACCTAGCAGCCATCCAGGATGATTTTTATCTAGTGCCTTAATATTGCCATTGCCTCCATTGGCTTCACCCTGCTAGTATTACTCCCAGTGGTAATTTTGGGCATATGAGAGACTTTGAGAGACTTTGAGAGACTTTGACTGCCTCCCTGCCGGTTCCCTCGCTGCTGCGGAGACTGTGACGTCATCACGCAGTATCCCGCGATGGAGCGACAACGTGGCACGCCGAGTGTACCCTTGCAGAGCTGAGGTCTCACCCCCGCACAGTGGATCTGCTCGCTGAGCTACACGAGCTGCACCAGACGACTTGGAAGCGCGAGCGGTCCCACCAAGCACCAATACCTGCAACGGAGCGTGGTTGCTGTAAAAGGAAATACCCTTGGGAGCGATGTACTGCTGGATGAGGGGTTTTGGACATTAATCCTGCTCCTGAACCAACGTAGCGCCCCCGCTGAGAGAAGCAAGCTGCAGACTCTTCTGACAACAGTTGCTGAGTGGTAACTTGTGTGAACACACACTAAATGCACCTATTCCACTGTTTTGATGTACGCAGATTTATTACCCTGTAATTACTAATATATAGCATTACTTGCTTCACTATTTGGCGTTGTGCGCTGTTTCTTTTGTTTCCATCTCTAGTTACATAATGTCTTTTCTTAGGATTGGTGCCCAAAATTGTACTCCATATTCAAGGTGTTGTCTTACTAGTGCTTTGTAAAGGGGCATAATTATGTTTACTTCCCTTCCATCCATTGCCCGTTTGATGCAAGATAAGATCTTGTTTGCCTTTGCAGCTACTGCATGACATTGGGCACTATTGCTAAGCCTGCAGTCTACAAGCACTCCTAAATCCTTCTCCATCAAGGATTCCCCCAATATATCTCCATTTAATATGTACGTCGCCTTTTTATTCTTGCATCCCAAATACATAGATAATAAATGTGTATCGAGAGTGATACACCAAAGAATCCCCTTTAGATAGGCGCACTGCAGACCTGAAAATAAAGACGGTCAGGGGTAGGATGTAGTGTGTATAAATAAAAAACTTTATTAAATATTTGTGTATAAATAAAAACTTTATTGAATATTAGTGTAATAATGTACACAAAACAGTATATAGTGCTGTACTATACACTGACTAATAATAGACTGCTGTAGGTCTATGTCAACCTCCGTCAAGCGTCTCACTGTGCTCCCATTAGTTCTGTCTCCCTTGAAGTGTGAAAATCTAGGCAGATGCTCTAAATGTCAATAATCTAGATGGGTTATTGTAACCCTATGACATATTGGTAGGTATAGGCTCTACCGAGACTAACAGAGAAGTTCACGCAGCACATCAACGTAATGTGCACACTGCGCATGCGTCATGTAAGTTAAAACAGTAGAGTCTGTTTATATGCGAGTTGCGCATGCGCCGGGGCAGTGCGTGAAGTAAATGTTTGGACGGCCCGTATAAGGTTGGTAACGGGTAAAGGGAGTACTGGGTGTCGAGGAAATGTTCAATAGTGATTACACATAGTGACACACAGAGCGTAGTGCCTATGGATCACTATAGATCGTAGTTTGATATGAACCCAGTATATATGCGTATTCTTTGTACATTGGTGCGTTCATGTGTCAAAGTTTGTGCTGTATCTGGTATAGTGTGCGTCTCAAACGGGCGTAGGTACGAGGATGCTGTGCATCTTTAGTAGCAGGAGTAGTGAAAAATAGTAAACGCAGGTCTGGGCTGCTTGGTAATATTTTCAACGGGGTTTTTTGGTGCCCATGTGACCGCAGAGCTGCTCACTCGTAAACTGCTGCAATTGAGAAAAATGGTATAGCACACGAGACCTAGGTAGTCAGAGCAGCCGTGTCTATACAGGGCTGCGTGGAAAAAACATGCACGGTAGTATTTAAAGCAGGCAGGCTATTTTGATAGTGAATAGCAAGTGCTGCCCTGTAGCAGCACTAACACCTCTTTAAATGGGTGTATCAAATGAAAGTTAGACACAGGTCAGCGCACTAGAGGAGCTAGTAGAGATAGCTGGCGTGGTAAGGTATGAATCATACAGCTACAGAGGGTCTTTAGCTGTATGATTCATACCTTACCACGCCAGCTATCTCTACTAGCTCCTCTAGTGCGCTGACCTGTGTCTAACTTTCATTTGATACACCCATTTAAAGAGGTGTTAGTGCTGCTACAGGGCAGCACTTGCTATTCACTATCAAAATAGCCTGCCTGCTTTAAATACTACCGTGCATGTTTTTTCCACGCAGCCCTGTATAGACACGGCTGCTCTGACTACCTAGGTCTCGTGTGCTATACCATTTTTCTCAATTGCAGCAGTTTACGAGTGAGCAGCTCTGCGGTCACATGGGCACCAAAAAACCCCGTTGAAAATATTACCAAGCAGCCCAGACCTGCGTTTACTATTTTTCACTACTCCTGCTACTAAAGATGCACAGCATCCTCGTACCTACGCCCGTTTGAGACGCACACTATACCAGATACAGCACAAACTTTGACACATGAACGCACCAATGTACAAAGAATACGCATATATACTGGGTTCATATCAAACTACGATCTATAGTGATCCATAGGCACTACGCTCTGTGTGTCACTATGTGTAATCACTATTGAACATTTCCTCGACACCCAGTACTCCCTTTACCCGTTACCAACCTTATACGGGCCGTCCAAACATTTACTTCACGCACTGCCCCGGCGCATGCGCAACTCGCATATAAACAGACTCTACTGTTTTAACTTACATGACGCATGCGCAGTGTGCACATTACGTTGATGTGCTGCGTGAACTTCTCTGTTAGTCTCGGTAGAGCCTATACCTACCAATATGTCATAGGGTTACAATAACCCATCTAGATTATTGACATTTAGAGCATCTGCCTAGATTTTCACACTTCAAGGGAGACAGAACTAATGGGAGCACAGTGAGACGCTTGACGGAGGTTGACATAGACCTACAGCAGTCTATTATTAGTCAGTGTATAGTACAGCACTATATACTGTTTTGTGTACATTATTACACTAATATTCAATAAAGTTTTTATTTATACACAAATATTTAATAAAGTTTTTTATTTATACACACTACATCCTACCCCTGACCGTCTTTATTTTCAGGTCTGCAGTGCGCCTATCTAAAGGGGATTCTTTGGTGTATCACTCTCGATACACATTTATTATCTATCTAGCCCATCCCCAGGCAGCACGCCTCTACCTTCTAGGGGTCTGAGCGAGGTCCCTTTCTATAGTTATCCCAAATACATAACCTTACATTTATCTGTATTAAACCTCATTTGCCATTTACCTGTCAACGTTTCCAGTCTCTCCAAGTCCTTCTGAAGAGAAATTACATCCTGCTCTGATTCTATTACCTTACACAATTTAGTATCATCAGCAAAAATGGAGATTTGCTCTCGATCCCAACCTCAAGGTCATTAATAAACAAGTTAAAAAGCAGGGGTCCCAGTACCGATCTCTGAGGTACTCCACTCAAGACTTTAGCCCAACCTGAAAAAGTTCCATTTATGACAACCCTCTGTTGTCTGTCCTTTAACCAGTTTTCAATCCAGGTGCATATATTATTACTTAGTCCAATTTTCTTTATTTTGTACACCAACCTCTTGTGTGAAACCATATCAAAAGCCTTTGAAAAATCTAAGTAGACCACATCAACTGCATTACCCTGGTCTAAATTCCTACTTACCTCCTCAAAAAAAACAAATAAGGTTAGTTTGGCAAGATCTATCCTTCATAAATCCATGCTGACTATTACTAATAATTTTGTTTTCCATTAGGTATTCCTGAATATTATCTCGTATTAAACCTTCAAGTAGTTTCCCTACTATTGAAATCAGGCTTACAGGTCTGTAATTTCCCGGGTGTGATCTAGCTCCCTTTTTAAATATAGGCACCACATCTGCTTTACGCCAATCTTTTGGTACTGAGCCTGTGGAAATGGAGACATTGAATATTAAATATAATGGTTTGGCTATTACTGAGCTTAACTCCTTGAGAACTCTTAGATGTATGCCATCGGGGCCAGGTGCCTTATTTACTTTCATTTTTTCAAGTCGCTTATGAACGTTTTCCTCAGTTAACCAATTGTTCATTAAAATGGAGGTTGTGGCTTCCTCCTACGGCACTACTATTGAACTTGATTCTTCCCTGGTAAACACAGAGGCAAAGAATTTGTTTAATAGCTCTGCTTTATCCTTATCTCCAATAATCTACCTTCCCATCTCACACTGAAAGGGTCCTATATTTTCTTTTCTCATTTTTTTGTGATTAAGGTACTTAAAAAACTTTTTAGGGTTGACCTTACTTTCTATTGCAATCCTTTTTTCATTATCCATTTTTGCTAATTTGATTGCCCTTTTGCAATTTTTGTTACATTCCTTATAATTCTGATACGATGTCTCCGTCCCTTCTGACTTAAAGAATCTAAACGCCTTCCTCTTCTTGTCCATTTCCTCCCCTATCTGTTTATTTAGCCACATTGGTTTTGACTTATTTCTTTTATATGTATTACCCAAGGGTATACACTGATAAGTGTGCTTTTCTAACAATGTTTTAAAGACTGCCCATTTATCTTCTACATTTTTCCCTGCAAAAACATCATCCCATTGTATTACTACTAGATTAGACCTCAGTTTATTAAAATCTGCCTTACTAAAGTTTAGGGTCTTTGTTGAACCCAAGAAATCTATTTTTTGATAATTTATTTCAAATGAGACCATATTATGATCACTGCTACCAAAATGTTTCAGGTCTTGAATATTTGTTATTACTTCTACTTTGTTTGATATGACCAAATCCAGTATTGCCCCTCTCCTGGTTGGTTCCTCAATAATTTGGTTAATATAATTGTCTTTAAGCACCCCCAAAAACCTGTTTCTTTTTGTTGTAATGCTAATCTCATTGCCCCAGTCTATGTCTGGATAATTAAAATCCCCCATTATGCAAACATGACCCAGTTTTGACGCCTTTTCCATTTGCAAATGTATTTTAGCTTCCTCAATCTCACAGATATTTGGTGGTTTATAGCATATTCCCACAAACATTTTCTTAATACTTTTACCTCCACTGCTAATTTCTATCCACAAAGTCTCTACATTTTCATCATTCCCTTCATAAACATCATCCCTTATAATAGGTTTTAGATCCGGTTTAACATATAAACATACTCCACCTCCCCTTCTATTTGTTCGATCCTTCCGAAAAAGGGAATAACCCTCTAAATTAACTGTCCAGTCATGAGTTTCATCCCACCATGTTTCAGTAATGCCTATGATATCATACTGCTCCCTTGCAGCTATTAATTCAAGCTCCCCCATTTTATCTGTCAGGCTTCTTGCATTAGCAAGCATGCATTTAATTTTTTATCAGTCTGTACTTTTATCTATCTGCTCCTTCCTTTCAGCGCCCACTTGGTTTAGTCTTTAGAAGTTTTCTAGTATTATCTGTATTTACTATGGGTGTCTCACTGCTTGTCAAACTCGCACTTGCCCCCATTCTACCTCCATACCACCCTGTATCCTCCTCTTTTCCATTTAGTTCATTATCTGTTTCATTCCCCTCCCCCTCCATCCTAGTTTAAAATCTCCTATAACCTTTTTAGCATTCTCCCCTCTAGCACAGAAGATCCCTCTTCATTGAGGTGCAGTCCGTCCCTAGAATATAGATGGCACCTCTCAGAAAAGGAGTCCCAGTGCTCTAAAAACCCAAACCCCTCCTTCCTACACCACTTTCTTAGCCATGCATTAACCTCCCTGATCTCTTTCTCCCTGCGGTAGCGCATGGAACTGGTAGTATTTCAGAAAATACTACCTTGGAGGTCCTTGCCTTAAGCTTTTGGCCTAGATCCCTGTAATCATTTTTTAGGACCCTCCATCTTTCTCTAACTTTATCATTGGTGCCAACGTGTACCAAGATCGCCGGGTCAATCCAAGCCCCCCCCCCCAACAATCTGTCTACCCGATCCGCAATGTGCCGAACCCGAGCACCCGGAGACAACAAATTGTTCGGTTATTATTTATTTATTTATTTATAAAATATTTTACCAGGAAGTAATACATGGTTCATGCGGTCATGGCAACAGATTGCCCTATCTACCTTCCTAATAATGGAGTCCCTTACTACCACAATCTTTCTTTGTATCTGAGCATCCTGAGTCCCCACTGTGCTGGAGGAACTATTCCCCAGGCTGCTAGAGGAATTAGTCTCCCCCAGCCTTGCTATTTCTGCCCCGACATTTGCTGGTCCTCAGATTTGTCGTCAATAGAGAATTGACGAGAAAGGGCGTCAGCTTTGACATTCTTAGTTCCAGGGAGATAGGAGATTATAAAGTTGAATCTTGAGAAAAAAAGTGAAAAAAAGTGATCTGGCTTTACGGGCTCCTAGGTGACGGTCTCCTTCGATGTATAACAGATTTTATGGTCTGTCAAGATTGTTATGGGATCCTCAGTACCTTTCAGAAGGTGTCTCCATTCTTCGAGTTCTAATTTCATGGCCAGAAGTTCCCGATTCCCGATATTTTGCATTGATGAATTGATGAATTGCATTCAGCGGAAGAATTTTTTTTTAAGGAAAACGCACAAGGGTGCAGCCTGGACTGAGGAGTCTTCTCTGAGAAAGAACAGTGCCAACACCAACATCAGATGCGTCGACTTCAAGGGTAAAAGGAAGTTTGGGATCGGAATGGATAAGAATAGGTGCGGACACGAACGCCTTTTTGAGGCGTGATAAAGACTGAATGGCCGTGGGACCAGCTGTTCTCCCGCTGTAAAGACCTTAGTGTTGACGCTGACTCTGTAGCCTGCCACCTCCCTTACCATTGGAGGAGAGCCGAGGAAGTCCCGTGATGTCAGACGCTGTTACGATCAGAGGAGACTGATCGTACCCAGAGGATTCGTGTGTAGCTGTATTTGCTGTATTATCTGCGTCGCTCCTAACCCTGAGTTGGTTACACTGCCTTTTATGATCGTGGAGCATGTGAGTGTACTGGAGCTCACTGCTCTAAGGATTTTTTGTTTATTAAACTGTATTGTACCATGATGTTTTCTCTTTTCTTTTAATACATGTTGATCTGATTCCTGTGAACTACCATTTACCCACGAGAGGAGTTCTTGCGCTCTGTGTACTCCTCCTGTTGCCTATTGAGGGATTGAGAAATTCCTCACACCAGCAGCATCTCCTCTTGGTGATATCATTTTTTTGTGATTATTTTATTTGAGATATATTATTGGGTTTGCGCTTACCTTTTCTTGCACCATTGTACCAACTGTGAAAGAGGAGATGCTAGTCATCTCAAGTTTAATGTCATTGAGTATGTTCCCCCTCTGGCGAGAGGGAGGGATCATGCTATGAGGCTCGATCAGAGAGAGGCCTATTGGATTTTCCCTTTGGGGACTTGGGATATGTTTTAGAGGTCTGGTTTTGAACACGCTTGGCATGTTCCCTTTGATTCTTGTTGGTCAAAGGTCCTTGGTGGAAGTTACTAATTATACATTATTTATTTATTAATATTCACACACAATTTATATTTAATAAATTAGTCATTAACACATTAAATCATAATAGTTAGGTATTAGCACAACATTTATAGTTAATTGTTTTGTACACATTTTACAGTTAGATTTATTTTAACATTTGCACAATTAGGAATGTTAATATTGTTGTTTAATAACATATAACAACATATGGTGGTACAATATTACATTATAATTTTCAATTACAATATCATTAACAAAATCATTCAAATTGTGATGGAAAATAGAACACGTAAAAAGAATAATTATTAAAATAATGTATTGTTTGTTTAATATTTGTCATATGATTGTTGTACAGACTTGTGGTTAGGCTGAGATGCATTTGATTTACTGGTAAAGATAGCCCAGAAAAGGTTCTCTTCCTTTCCCTCCTTTCTCCCTTCTCATTCATTGCTAATTTGTATATTCAAAACATTTTCCAAATGATATTAAAAAATAATAATAAAATATAAACAATAAGATTTATATTTGTTATATTCAGGGTCATATCTTGTAGGTATATTAATGTGGAAATGCAATAAGCTGCATCATACATTATACCCATTTTTCAGTTGACTATAGCCTCTCAATTCATGCATGAGGTAGGGTCACAAATATGTATTAATATTAAAATTACATTAGTTAAATACATTGTCAGTTGACATTTATATGTTTCAAAGGATGTATATATGTGAGTTAAGAAGATGTTAAAATTATGTGATTATTATATAAAAATGCACCGTTAACCATGTGTTGTTGTCTGTATACTCCAGAGGTGGTTTTTATATCACCTTATATATACTGTGTGTATATATATATATATATATATATATATATATATATATATATATATATATATATATACATACATACATACATACATATATATATATATATATATATACATACATATATATATATATATATATACATATACATATACATATACATATATATATATATATATATATATATATATATATATATATATATATATATATATATATATATATATATATATTCTTTCTATAAATGTGAAAAATATATCAATAGATGTCACAGAGATCTTTCCAATGTAATTAGATATCTTTGCTATTCTCAAAAAACTAGCCAATTTAATAGATAAATGTTTGTATGCATTTTCAATTATTTAAAAATTTCTATCAATTACTGCATATGTAATTTTAAATCAGGATTTTGGCTTTGCTTTCATTAATTTAAGATGTTATGTAATTAGTATCACACGCATATAATTTTAAATGATTTTGTCTCCTGTGATTGGACTGTAGGTATATTTAAGTCTCAGCAGTCCAGTCTAAATCTATCCCCTGATGAAATCAGCATTAGGGTCACGTGTTCTTGTTGTGAGCAGAGTGCCATTTCACAAAACGCTGAAGAGCTGCGGACCGCCTAGAGGACCTAGGAACTCCTAGTTAGAGGAATTCTCGTATATGACTGTGGGTTGCCGGAGGACACTTTACAGTGCAACACACGAGTAAGGAGGATAAGGGAGGACATCCCGGAGTGGTGCGTGCAGAACAGTTGCTGAATGAAGCCGTTTGGAGCATGAGTTGTACTCATACAATGCACATAGTACTCGGTTGTTTGTGAGTTTTAAATTGTTATGTCCAAAGTTTATTAAATCTTTTAAAATGGTATCACACTAGGATCACTAACTTATTCGTCTCTTTTCTGCATATATATACTGTATATACAGTATACACACATATATATCACAATATTTTACTGGTGTGTATCTTGAAAAAGGTCCAACCAAGGATTTAAACATTGATTTGTTTGAAATAAATATCAATATATCCTTTCACAAGACAATTGGAGTGCAGTTCACTTTTTTTCCTTTATGATTATTTCTCCAAACACAAACAGGAAGGATGTGCCCTCATGGCAGAACAACAGGAATTGTGAGTGCTCCATTTTTGAGGCCACTCACCTATATAAAATTCACCATTATGGCATTGTGTGTATGTCATGAGTTATACAAGTGTAGCCTGGTCCCCCGTTGGTCCCCCTTACCTCTGCGCCTGTTGCTGGGGTGCACGGGTGTCAGCGCAGGTGCGCGCGCCTTCGGGGAGTGCTGGGATATCAGACAGGTTGCCGAGAAGTGCAGGGAGCGCTCCGGTGCTCTAGAGGCTTTGTGGCGGCCTGAACGCTCAGGGTGCTGCCATTTTGTAGGTTGCTCATGCGCAATGAATGTCACCAGCGTGGCGGCCATTACAGAGCTCTCGCATGCGCAGAAGCACAGTAGCTGAGTCGGCCATTACAGGAAAGGGCTCAGCGGGGAAATACAGCCCCCACAATGCATAGGGGCGATAGACCACATGGCGCGCATCAGCCAATAGATTCCCAGATTGCAGAGATTCCCTGCTCAGAGAATGGATACATTTGGCATGCTGCTTCAGTCGGAAGAGGGACCTCTGAAGAGCAGGTAGTATTCATGGAGCAGTGCTCCCCTGGGCTAGGCCAGACCTTTCCCTTTAGGCCCCAGTTAGGCCCACTGTAGCTTTTGGCTGCAAAAGGGAAAACCCATAGTCAGGGACCTTTCCCCAGTAGCTGCACATAGTCAGGTACAGCACCGGTGAGACGTCATGCGGTGACTGTGGCCTGTGGACTGGGAGCAGACCAGCTACTCGGTAAAGACGGTAAGGTGATATTATCTAAGCTGGAATTCACCCCACGCGAAGGCAGACGTCATCGCGGATGGAAACGTTGGATCAGACGGATCCACTTTGAATTCTCCAATACCTGGGTGCTGGAGCCCAGGGCAGGTACCTAACCATCTGCACTACTACTCCAACACTTTGGATGGGCCTTGACACTGGCAAGGGACATCAGACCTGGCACCCAATGTACTCTGGGGACACTCACTGTTGGTTTCAGGCTGGGGTCTATATTAATGTGTGGTACAGGGTACCAATATTATTGTGTGAAGTAAAGGTTGTTAGCATATATTTGTGTGCGTGCATCATTAGCATTGCTCCTGTAAGAGGATTATCCCATCCCTTTGGGATCCATTGCAGGAGGAGGCGCTGTCCTTGAGAAATCAGTTACACCCCAGGCTCCCAGCGGCGGAGGTTCAGGCCTTCTGTGAGCCACAGGTAATGCACCAAACACACAGTAGCCACCACATCTTCCATAGGGGGTGGGGGAAGTGGGCTACACAACATTGAATGAGTACTACGGGGGACATTTCCTTGTCAACACAAAACATGTAATACCTAAATACTCATTTTAACTACAAATAGAATACTTATACCACACACACACCGAAGCAGAATGAAATTGTAGAATACTTCTCCTATGCCTCATTCAATGTTGCATACCTCACAGCATGCACACAATGTCCTAATTGTAGATTTTATAGAGGCAAAGCAGGAAAACCAGTAAGAGAGAGAATGAGCAAGCATAGCTACACCACAGTCAGAGAAAAACAGATACACCTGTAGGTCAATATATATATTCATTACTTTTATGGATGGAATAAGTGAACTAACCATACACTAAGTAAACTAACCTAACTAAACTAACCAATTTAGCAACACTTAGTAAGCATGGCCCATATCTAACAGATATGTAATGAGTGAAGGCAATTCCTCCTATGAACAGCAATCAACTGATGCAATTTACAGCGGTCTTCAGCAGTTGTGATTGGTATGAGGCTATTAGCACTAACTGTTCTTTGTGTTTACAGATAATTACTTCATCTGGTTGCAGCTCGAAAAATCTTTATCAATCATATGAAATATGGCATACCTTTTTCCTTACACCATCTTCCCCCTTTTACCAGCATTATTTCCAATTACCAACACCTTTAAAAATTGCAAATATAATGTAGAATTAAGTATGATATTTCATTTATGATTTAATATGATTTTCATTGTACATATTTTTTTCGTGATGGATTTCAAGATGTACTTCCAATTGAATCAGATTGAACAAAACAGAAATCCATGGGAAACCCTGTACAAGTTGTGATATTTATTTATATTATATTATTTCTAAATACATGTGTAAGGAAATATAAAAATGTGACTTAGAATCCAAGTACACTTATTTTTTGATGTTCATCCTACCTGCTTCTGTGCATTCTATGGCTGCAAAACTGGAGCAAAAAAAACTTCACCAGATTTATCAAAGAAATATATCCCACAGGAATCAATAGGATATTTTAGTTTGATAAATCCGGTTCTGTTTTTGTGCTCCAGTTTTGCTCTGTTTTTTCAGCCAGGTATCTTTCATACATAAACCCCTATATGTTAAGAATGTATTCCCCTGAATTTTGTTTTATATACAGTATAATGAAAGGCTCCTTACCAGGCAGACCATGAAATCCAGGAAATCCAAGGAACACAAAGTAAGGAAGAGGCAGCACACTTGGTAATGATAAAAAATGTATTCAAAAGAAGGCACAGTCACCGACGTTTCGGTACTAAAGACAGTACCTTTATCAATATATAATTTATAGTCCAAGTTTAAATCCATGCAGGAGCAAAGGCAGAATACACTGGTCAAACACTTTCCTCTTAAGGCCCAGTGGAAGTTTCCCTTGAAAGATAGTCCTGTTTCATCCAATCACGCACCTTCCCATCTTTAGTCTTCTATTATTTTCATTCAAATAGTTCCCATCCATTGATACTTGCTGGCCAAGGTAGGCATAGTTTATGATTTCTTCTAGCCCTTTTGAACATTGCTTTGGCTGTGTTGAGCTTCATATGGAGGCCCACCTTCTTGTGGCAAAAATAACAATGTCTTCTTCAAATTAATATTATCCAGATATGGATAATAGTGCATTGGCCAATTAAAAATTAAACCAGCCAACATAAAGTAAATAAAAGTTCTACTTACCCCTGCCCGGTTGAAGGCCGTCCCCGTCTTCATCCCCGTCCTTGTCCTCCATGGCAGGAACATTACAATAGGAAACAAACTAATGGCCACTAACCACTTAATCACCTTAGCGGTTAGTAACCACTATATTAATTAAGGTATAAATCTCCCTCTCCCGCTACCCACCCGGGAGGCCTAACCACCCTTCCCGGGGCAACTACCCCACCCTCCACCCCCGGTACCCATTGATTGGAACAGTGTTAAACCATGGCCATAATATGTGTGTGTATATACATATATATATATATATATATTGTAGCATATATTTTATATACACATACTGGTGGGATATGTGGAATTCTCACTGAAGTTCAACCACACACTAAACAAGTTATAATGGGTAAAAAAGTGACAAAACCCTGCCACCATAAAGCATGCAGCAAATAAAAATATCACTTGTGAGCACATTCACATGTCACAGACAGGTCTGCAACCCTGCCTTTCACCACTATCTCTTAGCATACAATGCTTCCAATGCATCTAGGAATTCTGGGAAATGACATCCACATGAGCACAGTGTCACCTTTTGCTTCAAATCCATTTTAACGTGGAGCCCTATAGCTCAGCGGTGTGCAAACTGGGGGGCGTGAGACTGCCGGCGGGGGGGGCGCGGGGTTTACAGAGGCCCTGCGCGCTTCCCGAAGGCACTTAAATTAAGTGCCGGGGGAGCTGCAGGGCCTCTGTAAACCTTCACTTACCTAGGCTCCTGCGGCTTCCTTCCTGCATCGCCATGGCAACGCGGCGCCAAATTGACGCCGCGAGGTCATGTGACGTCACGTTGCTATGGCAACGTGATGTAATGACGCCAGAGCGCAGGTGTGTGGAGGTTAGGGGGGGCGCGGGAGTGAGGGGACCGCCGGTAGGGGGTCGCAAGGAAAAAAGTTTGCGTCCCCCTGCTATAGCTAATGCCTGCCATATTACACAGCTTTTCAGCACAGTCTGTGTTAAGAAGTATACCAACCCACAGACAGCTGTTTTCGACGTTTTGGGTCTCAACAGTGTGAGGTTAGTTATACTGACTTTGCACTAAAGTTCACAAACCAGAAGCAGGTTGCTTTTTTTACAGTCTGCAAAAATGTCTGGCAAGCTTTAAATGTAAATTTGGAGGTCATATGACCCTAAATTCAATATATTAAAATAAAGCAATTAAAATGCACACAAACAGCCCATCCCAATGCTCCAGTCACGCGGATCCCAGGTGGCTACTCACACGGAGAGTAAGGATACCTTCTACTCACATGGAGAGTTGGATACCTTCTACTCACACGGAGAGTAAGGATACCTTCTACTCACACGGAGAGTAAGGATACCTTCAACTCATAGATCAAGCTTTTTATATCTCTGAGAGTGCATTTAAATTGCTTTGTGTGTATATATATATATATATATATATATATATATATATATATATATATATATATATATCCCTGTTTCCCCCATCCAATCTCATATAGGGCCTATCTTGGGGAAGCTGGTGCTGGTTACTTATCTTAGTGTGGTGCAGACCTGCTGGTAACAGGGGGTCCTGAGTCTCCCGCATGGTGTTATAGGGGATGACAGGACAGGCTTCTGAGGTAGAACTGAGTGATATTCACAGGTGCAGCGCCTCCATCTCCTACAGATCCCCAAAGTTGTGGGGAGGAACCTTTGTAGAAGAACTTCTCTCAACTTCTCCCTGACAGATTCCAGTTTCAGGCAAGAAGTATAGTTGATCACTGGGATACTTTATTTCTCTACAGCCTGGCACACTGCCCATCATATACCGCAGACACTTAGCAACTATCAGGTCTTACCAACAGAATGTCCTCACTCCCATCCACTTTCTACCAGGAGCAGTCCCAGCTCTTTCCTTATCCCCTGAAGGAATAAGAGGAAATGGTTTCCCTCCGCTCTCCTAAGGGAGGGCCTCAAACTGCCAGAGCCCTGATAGGTTGGTTAGGGTAAACCTGTCTCTCTCAATGGTAGTGACAACTGATCTAAATCAGATAGTACAGCTCATTAAGTACAGATTCAGTAAGAACCAGCCCCCTGTCCCTGATTGGACAGCAGGCCTGATTGTACTACCTTCTCTGACTCACTGAGCTGCAAGGTGTGGGGAAAACCCATGATTACACCTGGCAACCTGCCCTTACCAGGGATTGTCGCCAGGAGGAGGGCAGACTATTAGCCCAAACCAGACAGGGTTACATATATATATTTATTCCCTTTGATAAAGTTGCATTTGTTGTGACAAAACGCGTCAAGGATGTACCTTGCGACATCGCGTCATCACGTTGCATGCACGCTTTACGGCCGGAGAGTGCATGATGTCAGCTCCGATACCATATTACATGGAGGACTTCGAGTGATCTTTGAAAGGATTAACGCTGTCGGGTGCCTTGTTCCAGTGTTAATGTTGGACTGCTAACCTGTCATGAGACGTTACCTGCCTCGGTGGTGATTATATATCACAAATAGCTTTATTTACACTTGTATATTGTGAGTGTTTTTAATCCCCCCACCATTCCCTCCCCATATTAAATGTTACAGTGTTACACTATGGGGCATGCGCTCTCTGTTTTTTTGTTCTTATAGATTCTGCATTGGAACTGGTTCTTCCATTTGAGAGCTGCCGTGGACCCCTGGATCCTGTACATTATCCTGTTATCATCTTTCAGGACTTACCTTAGGGTTTGGACATTGCACTTGGACTATCTATTATTTCAACCTGTATGTATATATATTTGCCATATTAGAGTGTATATTCTAGTTTGTAATTATTTTACATTTTTATGGGAATTATTTTTAATATATTTTTATTTTTGTAGATAGTTTGAATCATCTATTTGTTAATATCACATATTTATCTACTGTTTCACGATTGGCGCTACTTTAATCACTCCTTTCATATATATATATATATATATATATATATATATATATATATATATATATATATATATATAGCCCAGGTTCCTCCTCTGGGCTCCCCTTGGTCCCGTTGGCCCTTCCAGATGCCCGGTATGCCGAGAGTTGTGGTGAGGAGTGCAGGAGCATGGCGGTAGCCTGCATGGAACCAAGTGGCATTACTTGCTACAGCTGTGGTCAGAAAGGTCACTTCTCAAAGGATTCTCCAGAGAAAAAAAAACACCCCCCCAACTAGGATGGTCCATCCCCAGTCCATGACTTGCAAAGTCCAGACAGCAGAAACCACTTCCCCGCCAACTGAGAATGTACCAGTGTCAAACCCCGAAGAAGCACCTCCATTGGACGCATACCATCGCGAAGGTCCGGCTGCTATCATCCGTGTCCTCGTGGATGGAATATATGCATCGGCTTTGCTGGACACTGGGTCCCAGGGTCGGCAGACCAGATGAAGCTGTGGGGCCTCAGCAATGAGGAGTACCCCATCGATGGCATGGTGCAGGTTCGGCTGGAAATACCCAGATGAACACCTGCAAGTCCCACAGCAGTGATGTGGAGGCACTAATCTGCCCAGAACCCCGGGAATGCCCAGGTTCTCCAATCATATTGGGGACCAACACTGACTTAGTACGGGCGATGATTAGAGCATACCTGAAGGATGCCGGAGAATTAACCCTGTCTATCTTGCAGATTATCCCCGTGTTAAAGGAAGAGTGTTGCAAGGTGTCAGCCCAAGATGGACATGGGGACATCCACAACCTCCAAGGGGGGGTAACCCATATTCCACCAGGGGGAGTAAAGTGCATGGTTGTAGTGTGCTGCTACCTGGGCCGAGACGAGGCCGATCACCTCTTCTCACTAGAAATGACGCCGGAGGAAGATGCTCACAGAGGGTACAAGCTCATGCCAAAATGCGGGAATGGATGTCTGAACTGCCGAGGAAGATCAAGGTGTTCATCCAGAACACTTCCCCTTACCCCATGTCCTTCGATCAAGGTCAACAATTGGGGCAAATATATCCAGTTACTCCCACACAAGCCGCAGAACCGACCACTGCTGTGGTACAAGATCCATCGGACGGGCTGACCTTTGACTTTGAGGACTTGACCCTGTCCGCCGAGTGGAGGGAGCGGCTGATGACCAAGTTAGAAGTGAGACAGGAAGCCTTCTCGAAGAGCGAGATGGATGTGGGCTGAAGCTGAAACGTCCAACACACCATCAGATTAAGTGATACTACCCCCTTCCGAAAACGGTCCAGTCGCATCGACCCCCAAGATGTGGAGGACGTGAGAGACGTTCTACAGGAGATGGAGACGGCGGGGATTGTGAACGAGTCCCGCAGCCCATACGCATCACCCACCATGGTGGTGGACCATGGGTCGGTCCACCTGTGTGTACTATCGAACACTGAACAACCGCACCGTACCTGACCAGTATACCCTACTGCAAATTGAAGAACTTCTTAATACTTTGTCGTTGAGCAAATGGTTCAGCGTGTTGGATCTGAGATCTGGGTACTACCAGGTACTGATGAGCTCAGAGGAGAAGGAGAAGAAGGTGTTCGTGTGTCCTCTGTGCTTTTACCAATTTAACCGTATGCCCCAAGGCATATGCGGAGCTCCATCAATGTTTCAATGCCTGATGGAGAAAACCATAGGTGACATGAATCCATGGGAATGCTTGGTCTACCTGGATGATATCATTGTCTTCAGTAAGACCTTGGAAGAAAATGAAGAATGCCTGTTGAAGGTGCTGGATCGGCTAGGCCAGGTAGGCCTGAAACTATCCTTAGATAAGTGCAGATTCAGTTGCACGTACGTGGGACACGTATGTGGGACATAAAGTGTTTGCAGAAGGGATAGCCACAGACCCTGCCAAAATAGAAGCCATAGTGAACTGGCCCAGACCCGAGAACGTCGTGGAGCTTCGGTCATTCCTATGCTTCTGCGGCTACTATTGCCGTTTTGTGGAGGGGTATTCCAGTCGTGCAAAAGTCCTGAACAGTCTCCTCAAAATATACCCGAGTATACCGGACAAAAAGCCACCCCGGCGAAGACCCAATTTGTCGACAAATGGACATGTGTAGGTGCATTCCTGCACCAGAAGTACACTGGCGACACACTTTATTCGAGCTTGGCTAGTCCCACGAATTCGGGTATACCCGGGTGTATTGAGGTTTGTGACTGTTTTCTGCCCGAGTGCATTGAGGTATTTTCCATGCAGGGATTTAAGCATTTTATTCCCACTGGCTGCAATACAGCACAGTATATATATATATACTGCATTACAATTCATGAATTTATGCCATCTGGTAGACACGCGAAGCATTGCAGCCTATTAAATCCTTATCATTATCATTTAACAGATTAGCCGCCCGTCAGCCAGGCATGAACCCAGGCTGGGAAGGCAAACGCAACGGGGCTTGTCAGAGGTGAGGAGCGGCGCATTCCAGGTATCTGCCAGGTACATACTGGGTATTTGCTCGAATAAAGTGTGTCGGTGCAGTACCCGTCTGGCCTCTGACCTGTGGTCTACGTTAGCTGCAGCCTGACTCCCAGCGAGAAGAATTACCCAGTCCATAAGTTGTAATTCCTCACTCTCAAGTGGGCAATCGTGGACAAACTCCATATTTACCTATATGGCGTCACCTTCAAGGTGCGGACAAACAACAATCCGTTAACATACATACTAACGTCCGCCAAGCTGGATGCCACCGGTCACAGATGGCTGGCAGCCCTTTCCAATTACACTGAAATATAAACCTAGGCCCCTGAACATCGGAGCTGATGCTCTATCCCGATGACCGGGACTGAGTACTACCCCGGACGATGACCTCTGGGAGGAAGTCTGGGAGGAAATCCCTGGATCAGGGATGCGAGCTATGTGCTCAACGGCAGCCATCATAGCGGATCGAGTGGCACTTTCAGAATTGAGGGTCGCGGATACCTTAGGAGGCCAATACAAGGCCATCCGGCCACCTACTGTGACCCAGAGGTATGAACATCACCCAAGACAAGATTATTGCATGACATACTGGACACCTAACAAGCTCCTATTGAACCCCCAAAATAACCACAACATATATATAAGCATATGAGTGTCACAGAGGAGTGCTACTGAGCATGGCAATATATATTTAAAACCAGAGACAACATAAAACACAGACAAAGCTCAGTTTTAGCACATCCAGTGAAACTCATACACGGTACAGTGCCTAAATATATATGTACAAATATCTATTAAGTAAAATGGACTTTTAGTTTGAAATTTTTGGCCAAAATTATTGTAAGCCCCTGAGCCAACTTCAGGGCAGACCACAATTCAGGGGTCCCTAATGCTAATATAAATTCTTAGTAACCTGTGTAATAACAGGAAGAATGATTTATAGTAAATCTGTCAATATTAGTTGCAAAGTTCTAAGTCTGATTGAAGCCTTTATTAACCTGTACATTACCAGGAAAAGCACTCTTGTCACAACCATACTGCAAGCAAACAAGTTCCCCTGTGTGGAAGATGCTATGGAGTGAGCCCTTAACCATTTAAATGTGGGAGGGGGTGAGCTTCAATTAAGTAGGAGGTTGCCACCCTCCAAACAGCCAAGACTAGCTGAAACACAATTGTAAAATATACTGGACACCTAACAAGCTCCTATTTAACCCCCAAAATAACCACAACATATATATAAGCATATGAGTGTCACAGAGGAGTGCTACTGAGCATGGCAATATATATTTAAAACCAGAGACAACATAAAACACAGACAAAGCTCAGTTATAGCACATCCAGTGAAACTCATACACGGTACAGTGCCTAAATATATATGTATAAATATCTATTAAGTAAAATGGTCTTTTAGTTTGACATTTTTGGCCAAAATTGTTGTAAGCCCCTGAGCCAGCTTGCAGTATGGTTGTGACAACTCTAATACAGAGTGCTTTTCCTGGTAATGTACAGGTTAATAAAGGCTTCAATCAGACTTAGAACTTTGCAACTAATATTGACAGATTTACTATAAATCATTCTTCCTGTTATTACACAGGTTACGAAGAATTTATATTAGCGTTAGGGACCCCTGAATTGTGGTCTGCCGTGAAGTTGGCTCAGGGGCTTACAACAATTTTGGCCAAAAATGTCAAACTAAAAGACCATTTTACTTAATAGATATTTATACATATATATTTAGGCACTGTACCGTGTATGAGTTTCACTGGATGTGCTAAAACTGAGCTTTGTCTGTGTTTTATGTTGTCTCTGGTTTTAAAGATTATTGCATGGAAAGATATGGCGCAATACCAAATGCGGGATCAAGTGCTGGTATCATCCGCCAGGCCATCCAGCAAAACAAGCCTGCAATACTGAAACGTGCCCCAAGATACATGGTCGCGATAGTCATGTGAGTAATGGATAAATTTGAGATTGATAACAGTCTGCTCTATTGGGTGGTACAATACCATAACCACCCGGATAGAAGACAATTGGTTCTGCCCAGGAAACTACAACATATGGTCCTGAAAGCCTTGCACGATGAACATGGCCATCTCGGTGTGGAGAAGACCTTTGGGCTGTTAAGAGACCGTTTTTTCTTGCCACGAATGTGAGATTCAGTAGAGTGACACTGCCGCCGATGCTCGCAGTGCATCCAGTGCAAGACCCTCCCCCCCAGAGCCGCACCAATGACTCACTTGAAGAGCTCAGGTCCCTTGAACCAGGTGTGCATGGATTTCCTCTGCATTGAACCAGACGCCTGAGGCATCAGCAATATGTTGTTCATCACGGACCATTATACACGCTACGCTCAATCCTTCCACACTAAAGACCAGAAGGCCATCATGGTGGCGAAGATCCTGTTGGAGCGATACTTCGTACACTATGGCCAACCGAACCGCCTACATTCAGACAAAGGCCGGGAGTTTGAGAGTAAGCTCATCAGGGAATTACTCAAGCTTCTCAACATTACTAAGTCCCGAATGACCCCATACCATCCGGAGGGAAACGCTCTGCAGGAGCATTACTTTATATGCTCGGTATCCTGCAAGGCGCTCAGAAAGTGAGTGGAGCAAACATGTGGAAACACTGGTACATGCCTATAATTGTACTCGCCATTAGTCCACAGGATTCTCTCAATACTTCCTCATGTTCGGTCGAGAAGCCCAGCTGCCGGTAGACGTGCGTCTGAAGGTATCAACCGATGGAGTACATAATATGACGCACTTCCGGTATGTGCAACGACTCCAGGAAAGCTTGCAACAGACTTATCAGCTAGCCAAAAAGTCTTCTTCCCAGATGAACGCAAACAATAGATTCATCCTGGAGACGCCGTGCTCCTCCATAACCTCGGAATCCCCGGGAAACATAAATTGGCCGAACGTTGGCGAGACGGAGTGTTCAAAATTGAGTCACAGATGCCGGGCCTCCCGGTCTACTGCATAAAATATGCAGATGGCCGGGTAAGGATCTGGCACCCAAATCATCTCCTACCTATTCCCCAAGTGGGGGATGATGAACCAGAGATACCGGCTATACCACTGGACGGTGAGCTGGAACAATCGGAAGACAATGAGGACACCATAAACGAGACCACCAAGAATCTTATGGACAGTGGAGAAACAGTCAACGAAACAGCAGAGGATCCTATGGAGGGCACCTCTCAAAGGGCACCCAGGAATCAAGGGGCATCTCCCGGAGGAGCTACGGGTAAAGGGCCCAGACGTCAAATGCCTACCCTGGTGGCTCCAATGAGCCAACCTCTAGACCCAAGAAGTCCCTGCTTCAGACCACAAAGAGACTTTTCAGAGAAACTAGTACCCCCAATGGGAGAGACTAGCCCCAGGACTATGTACATTAATCCCCAGAGGGAATGGAAGAAGGGCTTTGCAGAAGCTTGCATGCTAGGTACCCTCCAAACTGGGTAACCTATGATACAATTGGGGCACCCCACTATGAGGCTCAGCAGTGGTCTTGAAGTAAGATCAAATCTGTGATTGTGATGTTTACTGAGATGTTTAACCTAATGTAAAGCAAAGTCATGTGTTAAGTTGTATATACAGTATGTTGCATTTTCATTATATAACTTCTGTCATGGTATATGTTACGCTGTTCCCAAGTGGGGACATTGGGATTTTAACCAGAGGGAGAGTATTGCCCATATTCCACCTCTGGGCTCCCCTTGGTCCCGTTGTCCCTCCCTTACCTCCGCGGCAGCTATGAGTGCCATCAGAGGGTGCCGACAGATGCCCAGTATGCCGGGAGTTGCGGTGAAGAGTGCAGGAGCATGGCAGTAGCGTCAGGGAGGCGACTGAGTCAACGGATGCTCCTGGCGGCTCCGTTACAGGGTGCCGCCATGTTGAGGTGGTTGCGCATGCGTATTGAGCAGACCAGCTCGGCAGGAATTTGAGGAGTCTCACGCATGCGCAGTAGGTCTGTAGGAAAAGCAGCCATTACAGCAGAGGGTCTAGCAGGGACTACAAGTCCTATCATGCACTGGGGCGGGATAGGTCACATGTAGCCAAACAGTCAATAGGATTGCAGCCTTTCCCCTGACAGAAGAAGATACATTTCGTGCACTGAGAAGCAAGGGCAGTCAGAGCAGGGACTAGGATAGGGTAAGGGGTATGTGCAGGGCAACTGTGACCCCTGCACTAGGCCAGAAACCCCTATAGGCCCCTGATAGGCTCCAACTCCCCTGTATAGTTTGTGGCTGCTACAGGCACAGGCCCTTAGACAGGACACTGCCCCATTTAGCATTCAGAGTATCAGGGACACAGAAGGATGCTGCACAGTAATTGCGACCTGTGGTCTGGGACCAGACCACCTCTGTACTACGAGACTCTGCATGGTGATAGTTTCCACGTCGGAATTCACCCCACGTGGAGATGGACGCCATTGCGGACAATGTCGCTGGATCAGCGGATCCCTTATCTTCAGTCGGTGTTACCAGTGGCTGGAGCACCTGGAAGGTATATCAACATTCTACAAGTGCACCAACAGTAACACATGGGGGAGGGCAGTGCTGTCACACACACATTGGGTTGGTTTACTCTGTGGACACCAGGGTGGTTGGGTGCCCAGGGGCACCTCAGTACTTTGGGTAAACCCCACCGGGGTATGGACACGGTGTTGGGGGCACGGTGTGGGGGTACGTCTCTGCGAGGCCTGAGTGGTTCTGTTACTATCGTTATTATTACGCATGCAGTAAACTTGTTATACTATCCCAGTGTGTATTATTTATATAGTGTCCTGCACGGGGTTATCCAACACTGTTAAGATCCCGTGCAGGTGGAGGCGCTGTCACCAGATGGATAAGTTACACCCTAGGCTCCCAGCAATTATTATATATATATATAATATATGCAAAACAACACTTGCAGGCACTTTTCATGACAAATGTGGTCTATTTGAGAGATTAAAAAAATCCTGCTAGGAGGCCAAAATATTGGTTATTCTCTTTCCATATGTGGTATGTGTACAGTATATGAGAACCAAATCAAGTTATATCTTGCATACAGTTGATGTGTGAATAGAAGTTGTCATGGTGACTAATGTAGTAGTAAAGGTTAGGTGCTAGAGGTTAACTATTCCTGTAACGTATTACAAAGAGAGAAACATCAGCCACTGCACTCCATTCATTTCAGAACAATATACTGTACATCTCATGCATGGTCTTAAATATTTTGGAATGTCTTTTTGTTTTGTTTTTCAAAGACACTCCAGGTGAATATTTGTGAATGCTGACAATTTTGTTTTGCACGTCTTTATTAATTACCACCTGACCAATGTAATAATAAGTACTAGAAAAAAGGGTGATATATCAACACCACAGAGAAAGTTAAAATAGAAGTTTGTTTTGACTCATTGTATCACCTTTTGCTCACATTTACATAAAATGTAATACAAGGATGTTTTACCTTTAACTTATATTGTCTTCTAGGAAGCAGTTAAACAAGGTATAGTTTATTGAAGTACAGTTTACTGTTAGTACTTCTAAACTTCATAGTTGCTAGAATGAGCAGGATTGAAAATGCCACTCAATGCACATCTTGCCACATGTATGTGCACTTGGAGCAGTTGTTCCAAGGAGCATACCGCTGTGAGAAGTGTGAGCAGGTGGTCTCTTTAGAATCAGAGATTGCTGATCTGAAGAGGCAACTTGCAATATTGAGGGACATTGGCAATCTTGAAAGGGAATTAGAGCTCACTGAGCAGGCCCTTGCTTCGACTAGTGGTGCAGATGGTGGCGCTTTTAGTGAGGAGCAGGTAGGTAGCTTAGTTGATGTTAGTGAGGAGCAGGTAGGTAGCTGGGTGACAGTTAGAAGGGGAAGCAGGGGCAATAGGGAGAGGCAGGTCGTTTCTGAGCTGACACATCCCAATAGATTTGTCATCTTGAGTGAAGATATTGGGAATGTTGGGGCAGAAATTGCAAGGCTGGGGGATACTAATTCCTCTAGCAGCCAGGGGAATAGTTCCTCCCGCACAGTGGGGACTCAGGATGCTCAGATGCAAAGAAAGATTGTGGTGGTAGGGGACTCCATTATTAGGAAGATAGATAGGGCAATCTGTTGCCAGGACCGCATGAACCGAACAGTTTGTTGTCTCCCGGGTGCTCGGGTTCGGCACATTGCGGATCGGGTAGACAGATTGTTGGGGGGGGCTGGGATTGACCCGGCGGTCTTGGTACATGTTGGCACCAATGACAAAGTTAGAGAAAGATAGAGGGTCCTAAAAAATGATTACAGGGATCTAGGCCAAAAGCTTAAGGCAAGGACCTCCAAGGTAGTATTTTCTGAAATACTACCAGTGCCATGCGCTACCGCAGGGAGACAGTCAGAGATCAGGGAGGTTAATGCATGGCTAAGAAAGTGGTGTAGGAAGGAGGGGTTTGGGTTTTTAGAGCACTGTGACTCCTTTTCTGAGAGGTGCCATCTATATTCTAGGGATGGATTGCACCTCAATGAAGAGGGATCTTCTGTGCTAGAGGGGAGAATGCTAAAAAGGTTATAGGAGATTTTAAACTAGGATGGAGGGGGAGGGGAATGAAACAGATAATGAACTAAATGGAAAAGAGGAGGATACAGGGTGGTATGGAGGTAGAATGGGGGCAAGTGCGAGTTTGACAAGCAGTGAGACACCCATAGTAAATACAGATAATACTAGAAAACTTCTAAAGACTAAACCAAGTGGGCGCTGAAAGGAAGGAGCAGATAGATAAAAGTACAGACTGATAAAAAATTAAATGCATGCTTGCTAATGCAAGAAGCCTGACAGATAAAATGGGGGAGCTTGAATTAATAGCTACAAGGGAGCAGTATGATATCATAGGCATTACTGAAACATGGTGGGATGAAACTCATGACTGGATAGTTAATTTAAAGGGGTAATCTCTTTTTCGTAAGGATTGAACAAATAGAAGGGGAGGTGGAGTATGTCTATATGTTAAACCAGATCTAAAACCTATTATAAGGGATGATGTCAATGAAGGGAATGATGAAAATGTAGAGACCTTGTGGATAGAAATTAGCAGTGGAGGTAAAAGTATAAAGAAAATGTTTGTGGGAATATGCTATAAACCACCAAATATCTGTGAGATTGAGGAAGCTAAAATACATTTGCAAATGGAGAAGGCATCAAAACTGGGTCATGTTTGCATAATGGGGGATTTTAATTATCCAGACATAGACTGGGGCAATGAGATTAGCGTTACAACAAAAGGAAACAGGTTTTTGGGGGTGCTTAAAGATAATTATATGACCCAAATTATTGAGGAACCAACCAGGAGAGGGGCAGTTCTGAATTTGGTCATATCAAACAATGTAGAAGTAATAACAAATATTCAAGTCCTGGAACATTTGGGTAACAGTGATCATAACATGGTCTCATTTGAAATAAATGATCAAAAAACAGATTACTTGGGTTCAACAAAGACTTTAAACTTTAGAAAGGCAGACTTTAATAAACTGAGGTCTAATCTAGTAGTAATACAATGGGATGATGTTTTTGCAGGGAAAAATGTAGAAGATAAATGGGCAGTCTTTAAAACATTGTTAGAAAAGCACACTTATCAGTGTATACCCTTGGGTAATACATATAAAAGAAATAAGTCAAAACCAATGTGGCTAAATAAACAGATAGGGGAGGAAATGGACAAGAAGAGGAAGGCGTTTAGATTCTTTAAGTCAGAAGGGACGGAGACATCGTATCAGAATTATAAGAAATGTAACAAAAATTGCAAAAGGGCAATCAAATTAGCAAAAATGGATAATGAAAAAAGGATTGCAATAGAAAGTAAGGTCAACCCTAAAAAGTTTTTTAAGTACCTTAATAACAAAAAAATGAGAAAAGAAAATATAGGACCCTTTCAGTGTGAGATGGGAAGGCAGATTATTGGAGATAAGGATAAAGAAGAGGTATTAAACAAATTCTCTGCCTCTGTGTTTACCAGGGAAGAATCAAGTACAATAGTAGTGCCGTAGGAGGAAGCCACAACCTCCATATTAATGAACAATTGGTTAACTGAGGAAAAAGTTCATAAGCGACTTGAAAAAATGAAAGTAAATAAGGCACCTGGCCCCGATGGCATACATCCAAGAGTTCTCAAGGTGTTAAGCTCAGTAATAGCCAAACCATTATATTTAATATTCAATGTCTCCATTTCCACAGGCTCAGTACCACAAGATTGGCGTAAAGCAGATGTGGTGCCTATATTTAAATAGGGAGCTAGATCACACCCGGGGAATTACAGACCTGTAAGCCTGACCTCAATAGTAGGGAAACTACTTGAAGGTTTAATACGGGATAATATTCAGGAATACCTAATGGAAAACAAAATTATTAGTAATAGTCAGCATGGATTTATGAAGGATAGATCTTGCCAAACTAACCTTATTTGTTTCTTTGAGGAGGTAAGTAGGAATTTAGATCAGGGTAATGCAGTTGATGTGGTCTACTTAGATTTTGCAAAGGCTTTTGATACGGTTTCACACAAGAGGTTGGTGTACAAAATAAAGAAAATTGGACTCAGTAATAATATATGCACCTGGATTGAAAACTGGTTAAAGGACAGACAACAGAGGGTTGTCATAAATGGAACTTTTTCAGGTTGGGCTAAAGTCGTGAGTGGAGTACCTCAGGGATCGGTACTGGGACCCCTGCTTTTTAACTTGTTTATTAATGACCTTGAGGTTGGGATCGAGAGCAAAGTCTCCATCTTTGCTGATGATACTAAATTGTGTAAGGTAATAGAATCAGAGCAGGATGTAATTTCTCTTCAGAAGGACTTGGAGAGACTGGAAACGTGGGCAGGTAAATGGCAAATGAGGTTTAATACAGATAAATGTAAGGTTATGCATTTGGGATGCAAGAATAAAAAGGCGACTTACAAATTAAATGGAGATATATTGGGGGAATCCTTGATGGAGAAGGATTTAGGAGTGCAGGCTTAGCAATAGTGCCCAATGTCATGCAGTAGCTGCAAAGGCAAACAAGATCTTATCTTGCATCAAACGGACAATGGATGGAAGGGAAGTAAACATAATTATGCCCCTTTACAAAGCATTAGTAAGACCACACCTTGAATATGGAGTACAATTTTGAGCACCAATCCTAAGAGTGCAGAGAAGAGCCACCAAATTAATAAAGGGGATGGACATTCTAACTTATGAGGAGAGGCTAGCTAAAATAGATTTATTCACATTAGAAAAGAGGCGTCTAAGAGGGGATATGATAACTATATACAAATATATTCAAGGACAATACAAGGAGCTTTCAACAGAACTATTCATCCCACGGGCAGTACAATGGACTCGGGGCCATCCCTTAAGGTTGGAGGAAAGGAAATTTCACCAGCAACAAAGGAAAGGGTTCTTTACAGTAAGGGCAGTTCAAATGTGGAATTCATTACCCATGGAGACTGTGATGGCAGATAAAATAGATTTGTTCAAAAAAAGGTTGGACATCTTTTTAGATGGGAAAGGTATACAGGGATATACCAAATAAGTATACATGGGAAGGATGTTTTTCCAGGGATTAATCCGATTGCCAATTCTTAGAGTCAGGAAGGAATTAATTTTTCCCCTTAATGGGGTTTTTTGTTTGCCTTCCTCTGGATCAATAAGTAAGTATAGATCTAGAATAAAGTATCGGTTGTCTAAATTTAGCATAGGTTGAACTTGATGGACGTACATCTTTTTTCAACCTCATCTACTATGTAACTATGTATGTAACTATGTTTGTACAATTTCAAACCTGCATTTTCTACATGTAAATGTGATACACAGAAACATAGACTTGGAAACATTCCAATCGCAAATTAATGTACACAGAGAACAACTAGAGCAAAGTGCCTTGATACATTGATTAATAGGGACAAATGGGTCTCTGTACCAAGCTTCGCAAATATTTCTTTTTATTACATTGACGCAACAAAATTACAAAATATATGTGTTTGTGTGCGTCTATGTACTAACCTTTTAACATTTTTCTTTACGTGCGTCTCAAGCATCAAAATTTTTTTTTTGGTTTAGTATATTGGTGCAAACGTGTGATCCTCATGACGGAAGGATGTAAATAGCATGCCCAAAATGTTTTGTGTATGCACGTCAACAAATTTGTTGAAACTGCATTAAAAATTGTACAGCAAGTTATACGTAGTGTAAATCCTACAAAGTGTGATAATATGGCTACCAGCGTAGAATTCGAGGGGTTATAAATTGCTATGCCAAAATTTTATTTTTGATGCAGTGTGGTTATTTCATTATATTTGTTTACAACATGTAAATTAAAAGATACACTGGATTGTGTTTTCATTTAATTTGTATCGATCAGATACAGTATGTGACACGTTGCAATGCATCATTTGTCATATCAGAGAACAAGAAATGGCAGGTAGTTATCAAACTTCGATAAATTGGAGTTCATATCTCACCTGGAACAATGAAAATAATGTGCCTTTTTCCACAATGTTACAACATTCATCAACATTTCAGTAAAAATTTACAGAGTGCAATATCAAAATGGCAACATATACGCAGTAATTGACCCATAGATGAATAAAAGTTAATTACTGCTAGCAATGCAATGTGGGAGGGGAGTCTTATATACATCAACTATGGGGTCATGTAATAAGGGTTATTAAAAACTACATGGCAGAAAATGTATCAATCATTTGATGTTTAAGGCTACCAATGTATAGCATAGGCTCATACAATGGTTCATACAGTAAGAACAATACACCCCTTTGCCTACTTAAGAGGCTAGTAAGGCATTGCATGGCAATGCTTTGACAACCGCTAAGGACTGGACAACAGCCTCATTAACGAAAGGTGGCTAATTTTACCATCTGCCAATATACCCAAATTAAAACAAAATACAAACGATAAAAAAAATATAAATAACAAAGACATGAAAATATGCATGTGTATGTATATATACATATACACAGTACATACACAAACACATATACACATCACCTGACAAAGGCAGAGTACAATTGTACATAACCCATGATACCCTAAATATTATCATAATTTTCAGCAAATGTCGATCCACTGCTGAATGAAGGCCTCCTTAATAATGTTCCAGGTACTGTGGTTGGATCCTCTCTTCTCCATGTTGCTCCAACAATTTTTCTGATTTCATCCTCTTATCTTACTTTGGAATGCCATCTTGGTTTTTTTATATTCCTTGGAAACCAGTTAAGTACTGTTTTCGGACAACAATGGGAGGATGTTACTGACTTGTTTGAATCCAAACCAATCCATTCTTTTTACTGTATCTTTTTGTAATATCCAGCACACCTATTTCCATACTTCTCTAAATTGTATGAAGTTTCTGAATTATATTTGCATTTGTGGTCTACATTTTACATCCATATGTGGGCACAGGTGGAATACACTGGTCAAACATGCTCTACTTGAGGCACACTAGAAGATTGTTTTGTTTCTTCCAATTGTGCTCTATCACAACATTATTCTCCTATTGTTTTCATTTTAAAGGTTTCCAAACATTGATGTTGGTAGGCATTTAAAAAAAAAAATTCTTCTAGTTCTAATCCCTTTATTTAGATCATTGTAGCGTTGACACATTTGTTGCTCATTTCTTTGTTCTGGCATGTTCTTTGATTAGTTGCTGGAAGTTTTATGGATTTGTAGAAAAAAAAATGTTATCTGGAAATCATAGGTGACAAGTATTCACTTTTGATTTAGGTTCCCATTTCTTCCCAGTACAATGTCTTCAATTGTTGTTGTGAAAAGATTTGGAGTAATGGTGTCCTGTTAAAAACCCTTATTAATCCTTATCTTGCTTGTATTGTCATGTAGTCTAATAGTTGATATGGCATTTGGAAATGTTCCTTATAACATTCATGTACATGTCAACACTTTTTATTATTTATTAATTTTACATTTCTGAAGTGTAGATAGTATCAAATGCCTTTTCATAATCTATGTATCCTAAGATGAATGGTATGATCATATTCAGTGTTCAACAAACTCGGTCGCCCGGTCGCTGGGCGAGTGGAAATTGGCTCGTGGCCAGTTAGATTTCCCCTGCTCTGCAAAAAAAATTCCCCTGCTTGAAATAAAAAAAAAATCCCCCTCCCTGATTGGCTGATCGGGTGTGACGCGTCTTGGAGCTGCAGGACGTGTACGCGTGTGCATACATACTCATATAATATGGGCATGATAAGCCACTATAGCAGCCAATGGTCACCCTAATCAAAAAGCTTGAAGGCCAAAAATACACAATAATAAAATATATACACAAGCACCTAGACACCCCAACAATAAAAAAACTTAAAAGCCTAATAGAAAGCCACATAAATAACATTTATCTATCTCCAAAACAGCACAATAATAAAAAAATTGTTATTCCAAAACATAAGAATACAATTCAATAGACACTTAGCCATGCAAACTATTCAAGAAATCAAACCACTAGCCAAAAAAGCAATTAAATACATAAAAGCACTAGCCTACCAATAAAACCTTTTTATTAATTTAAACCACTAGCCAACAAATCAATGAATTAATAAAACTACTAACCAACACATCAATTAAAACCAGTAGCCAACAAAATAAATAATTAATTAAAAATGTTAAACAAATGGATAATGAATAAAAACAAGCCATCCAAATTACAAGCAATGTAAGCCAAACAATAAACAAAAAAAGGAAAAAACAACAAAGAATAGAAAAAAAGCATTTGACAAAAATTGCATTGACTGTCACTATATTTATCTCTACCCTATACTGGCACAGATTAATACATTATAAGTCAATAAGCAATGAAAAACATAAAAATAAAAAAATACAATAAAATAACTGTAAAAATAAAATTACATACATTCAATATTTTTCTTATTTTTAGAAGTGTTGACCCTTCAAATCCCTGCGTTTCTGCAAGCTCTCGTACATCTATGTCATCAAAGTCAATCCAACGCCATCCACCTTGAAGATCCGTAACAGGTAACAAAATTCTTCTTTCTTTTATCTTCTATCACCTTCT
The DNA here is from genome assembly GCF_040206685.1 of Ascaphus truei. Classification (NCBI taxonomy): domain Eukaryota; kingdom Metazoa; phylum Chordata; class Amphibia; order Anura; family Ascaphidae; genus Ascaphus; species Ascaphus truei. The sequence goes on from NC_134484.1 coordinate 103,842,158, forward strand.
TCTATCTTCTTCTGTCATTATTTCTTTAATTTCTTTAATCTTCTATCGTCTTTCTTCATCTGTCAATCCAACCTCATGGTAAATCCCAACAGATGTTGTCTCGTCATCTTCTTCTTGTTAAATGAGGTGTCCAGTCCTTATATAGGGCCCCTAACATCATATTTTCAGGTCAGATGGTACAGCTCTAATCTGATTGGATGCTGTATCATGTGCCCGCCTGTTTTTTTAAAAAAAAATTTAAGGATGTGACATCATCTCCAAGGGATGTACGTCACATCCTTAAAACCACATGGCTATATCCCATTGTAATACAGCCAATGGGATTGAAGACAATCCCATTGGTTCCTGTTCCATGGGATATGTTCCATTAGTTCAATAGGATGTGACATCATCCCTTAAAGTGACGTCACATCCTTTTGAACTAATGTAACCTATCACATGGTACAGCAACCAATGGGATTGACTTCAATCCCATAGGCTGTAATACCATGTGATATATCCATGTGGTTTTAAGGATGTGACTAACATCCATTAGAGATGACATCACATCCTTAAAAAAAAAAAAGAGATGGGCACATGATACAGTGTACAATCAGATTGGAGCTGTACCTTCTGACCTGAAAATGTAACGTTACAGGCCCTATATAAGGCCTAGATGCCTCATTTAACTGGAAGAAGATGACGAGACAACATCCGTTGGGACTTACCATGAGGTTGGAGTGACAGATGTAGAGAGAAGATAGAAGATTAAAGAAATGGGGGGACGGGGTGAGCCCCTTAATTACTATAGTGGTTATTAACCGCTAAAGTGATTAAGGGGTTAGGGGCCATTTGATTTTATTTTTTAATGTATTCTCTCTGGCATCGGAGGAGATGGACCTGGAGTATGCTGACAAGGATGCCCTTCGTGGGTTAAGTAGAAAGGTTTATTTACTTTATTTATGGTTAGTGACACTTAATAGTTAATTTTAGTCCAGCGCTGATTCAATTCACCACACACACACACTACCTCTCTTGCTCTCTTGGGGCTGCTGCCTCCTCTCCCCCTCACACACTACCGCTCTTGCTGCTGCAGATGCCTCCCTCCCCCCCACACACTACCTCTCTTGCTGCTGCTGCCTCCCTTCCCCACCCTCACGCACTACATCTCTTGCTGTTGCCTCTGTTCCCCCCTCACACACTACCTCACTTGCTGCTGCTGCCTCCCTCCCTCCCCCTCACACACTACCTCTATTGCTGCTGCTGCCTCCCTTCTCCCCCTCAAACACTACCTCTCATGCTGCTGCTGCCTCCCTCCTCCCCTCTCACATTACCTCCCTTGCTGCTGCCTCCCCCCACACACAACATCTCTTGCTGATGCTGCCTCCCTCCCTCCCTCCCCCTCAAACACTACCTCTATTGCTGCTGCTGCCTCCCTTCTCCCCCTCAAACACTACCTCTCTTGATGTTGCTGCTGCCTCCCTCCCCCCTCACACACTACCTCTCTTGTTGCTGCTGCATCCCTTCCCCCTCACACACTACCTCTCTTGCTGCTGCCTCCCTTCCCTCTGAGGTTTCTGCCTTGCAACATGGGGAAAGGCCCCATGTCAAAGCAGCAGAGCCGTAAAACAGATTATTATTGTTATTTTGCCATAACTGTACTCTATGTGTTGGGGGAGGAGGGGTGGAGGGTGCATTTATTTAAATGAATTGGAAAAAAATTTGGTCACAGGATTGGTACAGCATACCAGTGGAGACCCGTGGGGACAACCCGAGGGCCAACAGACACCCGCAGGGACCACCTGAGGACCCTTGGGGGGACAACCCAAGGGCCCAAAGACACCTGCAGGAACCACCTGAGGACCACCGGACACCCACGGAGACCACCCAAGGGCCCACAGACACACATGGGGACCACCCCAGGGCCCAAAGACACCCACGGGGTCACCCCAGGGCCCACAGACACCCATGGGGACTACCTGAGGACTCCTGGACACCCACGTGGACCACCCGAGGGCTCCTGGATACCCACAGGTACCACTGAAGAGACCACAGACACCCATGGGGTCTACCTGAGGAACCCTGGATACCCACATGGACCACCAGAGAAACTACAGACACCCGCAGGGTCCACCTGAGGACCCCCAGACACCTGCAGGGATCACCCAAGGGCCCACAGACACCCACTTGAACCACACCAGGACCCCTTGGACACCCACTTGGACCACCTGAGGGCCCCTGGATACCCACAGGGACCACTGGGGAGACCACAGAAACATGCAGGGATCACCTGACGACCCCTGAATACCCACAGGGACCACCGGAGAGACAACAGACACCTGTGAGGTCCACCTGAAGACCCCCAGACATCTGTGGGGACCACCCAAGGGCCCACAAATGCCTGAGGGGACCACCTGAGACCCCAGGACACCCGCAGCTTCTGGTATCAATCATGTGGGGGTAGAGGTGGTGGGTATTAGTGTTTATTGTGGGTTGCGGGTCTGGGTGAAGGGGGTTTATGACCCTTGGTGGGTAGTGGGAGGTGTTAACCCCTTCATTGCCTTAGCAGTTAACTGCTAAGCTAATGACGTTAACTGTAAAAGCATTTTTATTGCATGAAATTTATGCCGGGGGTTTCCGATGCAGCTGCAGAGACTCCCGCATCAATCCGATGCAGGAAAATAGCATTTTATTCTAAGTCCCATCTCGCCACCTCTCAGCAGCTTCTCCCCAGCCCCACGCCAACTTTTCCTGGCGTGAGGATTTTGGGAGAAACTCACCATTCTAGAGCCGCAATTAGCCTCGGTAAGCTAATCGAGGTTACTAGAATTGCACGAGCTTCAGAACCTGCCGATAAGTAGCTTATCACCGCTCACCCGCCATTTTTTTTGAAGGCTCAAAATTTTTGCGATTCATTCTTTTATCGCCTACTTATCGAGGCTTATTGAATAGCAGTAGGCATTTTGGCCGATAAGCGCTCAATAGTGGCTTATGAACGCTTATAGCATAGGCCCCTAGGTGTAATTTACCAAGTGCTGGAGAAAATGTGGCCAGGTTAGGGACTTCGTATATATTTGGTGGTATTGTTCCAGGATTGAAAGATTTTGAAAGATGGTACAAAAATGAATAGAAGAGACAGTGAAAATATCTCTCCCATGGAACCCACTAATAATTATACTGACTAAGAGGCTAAGCCTGTCAAAAATGTAAACCACTCCAATTAAAAACATATCTAACATATTTGCCTAGAGTTGATGGTATACTGGGGAGTGAAAGTCTCACAGCCTTTCTGAAACATAGTGTACCAGCATTCTATAAAATGTGAGACACTTGGATCAATAGTTAAAGACCGTTTTGTCAGTATCTGTGATCCGCGACGCACTCGGTGCACTCGGTGCACTCCCCAACCCGTGATCAGGCCCCCCGTTCCTCCCGTCAACCATGACACTCCTCTTCCTCCTCCTGTGACTAGCCGCCATCCTAGCATCCAGGATGCGTGCATCCAGCGCGGAGGTAAATACACTGACCTTTGACAAAGCCCTATTCAGGGTGAAACACGTTAGAGCGCACAGGGGATCCTGTCTCTCTTTTTATCCTATTTTTGCTAATGGATTAATAAAAGCATTTTTGTTTAGCACAGTCCAGCCTTCATTATGTTTTGCCTGCAGTGCCCGCTGATTCTCTGCGGAGAGGTATCTTGCTCAACTACATTCACAGCCTGGAGCACGCCTATCCGGATGACTTCCTGTATGGAGTAAGTAATTTAATTTCAACCTCCCAGGGGATATAGCCATTTATGCGGGGTTTATATGTATAGGGGTCCGTTTTTGGTCAGAAGATCAGCTCCGGTCAACCCTGTCCCCATCACTAGGCTTATCCCTCAACTCGGGGTCAAGACAGGTTGTTTATAAGGTATATTACTACCCAATTAACTCTTTTGCATCCGGATTTGAGCCGCATCTACCATATGAACTATACTTCTTTGGAGTTATACTCTGCAGCACATGTTTGTTTTGGAGGGGCTCATCCTCCCCAATTGTTCTCTTGTAAATACACTGCCATCTTGTCCAACCTCCAGGTTGCATCCACACGGTGACATCATCGGAGCGCAGCGCCAGCACCGCGCCACTCATCATCACGGACACTTCCCACACCTGTCTCCTGCACCGGAACTGCCAATCACAGCAGGCGCTGTTGACGCGCCTCCACTATGCTTCTTCCTCATTGGTGCCTGTCTCCTTTATATGCTCAACTGTCACAGTGGCAATTTGGCTGAGCATAAGCCTTCCTAAGGCCTTGGTCCCGTTCGTCCGGCGGCACGCACGACCGCGGGCTACCAGCTGCTTGCCCCGTTCTAGATGCCCCCGCTGGATCCTTCTGGAGTGGCTGACTGTGTGCTGTGACACGTCAGCCAGCCGGAGCTACAAGGAGCTTGTGATTTTGGCGAGTGTCACATCACGTGCCATCCCAGCAGCCAATCCGATTCCCCCCTCTGCTCCGATCCCCCCATTCCGATTTCCCCCTTCAGCTCCGATCCCCTTTCTGATTCCCCCCCTGCTCAAACCACGCCCCCCCGCTCTGGCTCCAGCTCCGGCTCCCTACAGACCGCAGGTAGTGGTCAATTGCCTGTCAGCGCGCTGCCTGCATGCAGTGCGGGTCTGCTGACTAAGGGAGTGGGGCCTTAGCCTAAGTGTTCACTGCCACCCTTTCCTCCACAGTCTTGTCTTTTACAGTTGCTAGCTTTTACGTTCCTGACCCCGGCTATTCTTTTGGACTCCGCTCTTCTACGCTCCTGAACACGGCTGCCAACGACGATCCGCACCTCTCCAATCCCGACCTCGGCAAAGTACCATGACGATCCGCACCTCTCCAATCCAGTCCATAGCTAAGTACTTTCAACGATCCGCACCTCTCCAACCCCGACCTCGGCAAGTACCTCTGACTATCCATACCTCTCCAACCCGACCCGGCTACATTGACCAATCTACACTCCAGACACGCCTACGCTGCTGTGGGTTGGTATTTATAAATATCCCCACCTCGGCCTCGCGGTCACGCCTTTTTTGTGGTGAGCACTCCGTTACACGTTTAAGTCAAATGTTTATATTCCATGAAAACCATCCAAGAGACCTGTTTGGGAATTGTATAAATGTCTAGCTATACAATTGTGCAACTGTGAATGTATTCTGACATAGACAATGTAGAAGGATACTCAACAGGGTGATCTTATAAATGGAACCTTGTCAGGTTGGTCTAAAGTTGTAAGGGAAATACCTCATGGTTTGGTACTGGCACAACTGTTTTTTAACTTGTTTATTAATGACCTTCACGTTGGAATAGAGAGCAATGTCTCAATCTTTGCTGATGACACTAAATTATGTAAAATGGTAAAATCAGAGCAGGATATAATATCTCTCAAAAAGGACTTGAATAGTCTGGAAATTTGGGCAGGTACATTGCAGATTAGCCTTAATACAGATACATGTAAGATTATGTATTTGAGAAGCAATAATGAACAGGCTACTTATAAATTAAAGGAAACAAAATTAAGTGATTGCTTGATGGAGAAGGATTTAGGAGTACTTGTAGACAGAAGGATTAGCAATGTGCCAAATGCCTTGCAGTAGTTGCAAAGGCAAATACAATCTTATCTTGCATAAAACAGTGTCTGGGTGGGTGGGAAGAAAGTATAATTTTGCCACTGTATAAATCCTTAGAAGACCACACCTTGAATATGGAGCACATTTTATTGCACCATTCCATAAAAAAGACATTATGGATAGAGATGAGCAAATTTGGGGGGGATTTTAGATCCGCAACATATCAGGCGGTTCCTTTGGCATATGGATTTCAGTGGATCAATCTCAAAAAGGGCGATTATTGTTTATGCATTTTTTTAAAGTATTATTACCAATACACTTTGCGGATTCCACAATCTGTGAATGGATTGGTAGAATTCAATCCACTGATTCAGCAATCCGTTGACGGATTCTTAAGAATACGCCAGTGGATAGCTGAATCCACAGATTGGATTCTACAAATCCATCCACGGTTGTATACAATGGCGGTTTTTGATGAATCCGCTCAGATAAAAACTGACCAAATCTATTTGAGGATTTTACACCGCGAGATTTTGTGTTGAAAACGTGAGAAAATACGGGTAGCGGATTTGGGCGGATTCATTTATCTCTAATTATGGAACTAGAAAAAGTGCAGAGAAGAGCCACCAAATTAATAAAGAGGATGGAAAATCTATTATATGAAGATAGGCTAGCTAAATTAGATTTATTTACATGAGAATAAAGGCATCTAAGAGGGGATATGATAACTATGTTTCAAATATATTCAGGATCAATACAAGGAGATTTCAAAAGAGCTATTCATCCCAAGAGCAGTACAAATGACATGGGGTCATCCCATAAGGTTGGAGGATAGGAGATTTCACCAACAACAAAGGAGGAAAGGGTTCTTTATGGTAAGGGCAGTTAAAATGCGGAATTAATTATCCATGGAGACTGTGATGGCAGATACAATAGATACTAAAAAAAAAAAGTTGGACATCTTTTTAAAAAGGAAATGTAAACAGGGCTATAATAAAATAAGTAAACATGGGAAGGATGTTAATCCAGGGAGAAATCTGATTGCCATTAATTTAGCTTACTAATGTGTTTGTGTGACCTATTAATCAGCATAGATTGGAGAACTCACTGCTTTGACACAGCAGATAACATTAACTAAAAATGTTGACTCAGACAGTGGGATGTTGGTGCAAACAAAGAAAAAAACAAAAGAGTATCAAGCACAATCAACTTAAAATTATACAGATCCTCACACTTTCTAATTAAATACCTCTCATCCCTGACCTGTCCTTTAATGTCCCAATACCCCAAAAGCCTTGACAGTAGTAGTTTAATGAGAAATATTCATTAAGTCAGGTAAGATAGGACTGTGCAGCTTCTTTAACTATAAGGTAGATATATATTTTAAAGATGCTCCAATGGTAAAAAGAAGGGGGAAGTAAAATAATTGACAGATGTATACTGTAATAATCACATTTTATAAAAGTACAAAAAAATGTAATAGTGCCTAAAATTTAGGCATATAGAATATGATCCACAAATGTATGATGTCATCCAGGTTCACTCAGGTCTTATCACCTAAGTATCAGGATATCATGAGGATATATATATGGCCCCAGTCACATTGTACTTGGGAACCTTCCAGTGTCAGTTATTTAAGTATGGCAAATAAATCAAATATTTGTTGCAGGGATGTGGTGTGCAAAGCTCAGGCAGGTGTGTCCCAATTTTAATAGGTGATTCAAGCTGCAAGGACATCTAGTGAAGCTGCAGGAACTTAATGCATAATGCATAATTGTCATAATGCAGAGCATGCCAGTCAGAATGCTGGAAAGGTAGTCAGCATACAGTAAAATCCCTGTGAAGCTGAATAGAAATGTTAACAATCTGAAGGGAATCCAAGCAATCTGAAGGGAATTAAAAGTGGGATGACATCCCGCCAAACACTTTTTACATCCATCTTCCCCCTTAACATGTCATCTACAAAGATGAGACTGTGGGCATGTGGGATGCAGAACTCCTCATGGTAAGTTTCCATCTGTGTTTGTGTGCGGTGTGTGTACTTCTTGCCATTTCAACACAAACAAAAAGAAGCAAAACCAGGTTTTAATTCAAAGTGAAGCAGTGTCGGTTTTAACATCCATAAAGACTGCTCCTCACTTATTTGGTCGTATTGGAGCTTTAAGCACTTTTTCTAAGTATCCTTTTTTTCTGCATTTTTAACAGAGGGTGACGATGGCCATGTCAGTACTTTATTTTTGGAGTATAATACAGTTGGTTATTACTGGAGAAATTTGGTGGAAATTCTGTGACCCGAGTAGATGGACATAGAAATGGAACCAATATACCTGTACCACAGAAGTCATATCAGAATGTTTGGGTTTCCTTGTGGGTGGGAAAACCTTTGGATCATAGAGTCTTTTTCTGAGGTTTGTGTCTTTCATGTCAATTACTGTGACCTAAGTCTGTTATGTGGTGAACATTCTGTAGTTTTTTTCAACATCAGATCTCTAAAATACAGTCATATATTTTGTAATTTTAAGGAACGCTGCCGGCTACAGATATGCCTGAAAGACCACTCCTTCTTTTGAATTTTGTAGATTTAGAGAATAAGGTGAGAAATATTTATGTCTATTGTGTGCTACTAATACAAATCTGAAGAATATGCTTGCTGCTGTATGTTATTGTCAATATGACTGGATTCAACAGTCATAGCCTCGTGATTTCTTTAAAGGAAATATATTTAGACATACTGTTTTCTTATCAGTTATTTTGGTTTTGCTTCTCTCATAAAATGTATTTAGAACTCCTTGTTGTCTCTGTCTCTATGTAGAGATTTCCCTTGCCATGATACTGTACTGCTTTATATACAAAATTAACATATGATTTATTTGTATTAACTGAATTGTACAGCACTCTGCCTACAGGCTTCAGAAAGAGTGGACAACAGCCTTTTCTTTTTGTTTGTGAGTGTGATGATTTTAGTTACTCTGGTTGATTAAATTGTCATATTGATTTTACTCATAGAGCGTGTGCTTTTTCCTCTTGTTTTGCAGATTTCGTGGTAGGAAGTGGTTGTTCCTGTGGAAAGCTGCCTGAAGTCTCCGAGAACTTTACATTTTGGTTTATTATTTTCTTCTTGTTTTTTTTATATATTTTATGATAATTATATCAGATCTACATATCATGTATGCACATCATATTTTCTAAGTATACATTAGCAAGTAATTCGCCATCATTAGAATTGGGCGCTGTTTTGGTTGTTTTTTCTCTGTCCCATATATATATATATATATAGAATAGACGCCCTATCACTACTTCTTTTTCCTGGGCCCTTCCAGTGTCAGTCCTGTTAGGTGCAGGCAGTGGAGGGTTTGTACGACCATTCTCCTGTCTCCAGTCCTTACCATGGTTAAGTACTCCAACGATCCGATATTCTCCAATCCTGAACCGGGCTACGTACCCCGACAATCTGCTACTCTCCAACCCCAAACTTGGCTACGCACTCTGACGATCCGCAACTCTCAGCTCCAGAACATGGCAAGTACTTTGACTATTCTCCTATCTGCAATCCTGACCTGGCTTGAATGACTACTCTACATCCTAGGCGCGCCCGCGTGGCTGTGGGTCGGCGTTAACCAATTCCCTACCTCAGCACCGCGGTCGCGCTTCATTTGTGGTGAGCTACGTGTTACATATAGCTCATCTAGATGCCACTGCTAGGGACCCCATGTACAGAGATTATGACCGGGCTCAGCATTTAATCAAAGTATGGGTAGTAGGTCGTAACATTCATATAGATCGAGTGGAGTACATTTCAGAGTTTGGGAAACGGAGGTGCTATTCTGATAGAGTGCCAGATGGAAAGGGCAGTATGGTCAAGAAGCCTGATCCGGCACACTACTATTAAAGGTAGCCATATCCATATGTTGAAACGTACTGAAATATCATGCCAAGGTATTGTGATTTCTGTGCGTATTTAAAGGTTGTTGCGTGGTGGGTGATGTTAAGCCCACACAATCCAAGCAAGGATGTTGGAGTTTTCACCAGAGTGGAATATAGCATAGCCTCCCGGGCGCTACTTCTTTTTCCTGGGCCCTTCCAGTGTCAGTCCTGTTAGGTTCAGGCAGGGAGGGGTTAATTCCATCGTTAGGCTCTGTGTGTGTATTGCAGACTTGGATACATTTCAGGTATCCTAGGACAGGCCTAGCAACTACCAGAAAGTGTCAGCCTGGGAGAAGGATACTGATTGGTTCATCCAAAAGTGAGTGATCACCACTCAGTATTCAACCTATTTTTATAAACTGAGGTCTAATCTAGTAGTAATACAATGGGATGATGTTTTTGCAGGGAAAAATGTAGAAGATAAATGGGGCAGTCTTTAAAACATTGTTAGAATAGCACACTTATCAGTGTATACCCTTGGGTAATAAGTATAAAAGAAATAAGTCAAAAACCAATGTGGCTAAATAAACAGGTAGGAGGGAAATGGACAAGAAGAGGAAGGCGTTTAGATTCTGTAAGTCAGAAGGGACAGAGACATCGTATCAGAATTATAAGGAATGTAACAAAAATTGCAAAAGGGCAATCAAATTAGCAAAAATGGATAATGAAAAAAGGATTGCAATAGAAAGTAAGGTCAACCCTAAAAAGTTCTTTAAGTACCTTAATAACAAAAAAATGAGAAAAGAAAATATAGGACCCTTTCAGTGTGAGATGGGTAGGCAGATTATTGGAAATAAGGAAAAAGCTGAGGTATTAAACAATTTTTTTGCCTCTGTGTTTACCAGGAAAGAATCAAGTTCAATAGTAGTGCCGCAGGAGGAAGCCACAACCTCCATATTAATGAACAATTGGTTAACTGAGGAAGAAGTTCATAAGCGACTTGAAAAAATTTAAGTAAATAAGGCACCTGGCCCCAATGGCATACATCCAAGAGTTCTCAAGGAGTTAAGCTCAGTAATAGCAAAACCATTATATTTAGTATTCAAGGACTCCATTTCCACAGGCTCAGTACCACAAGATTGGCATAAAGCAGATTTGGTGCCTATATTTAAAAAGGGAGCTAGATAACAACCGGGAAATTACAGACCTGTAAGCCTGACTTCAATAGTAGGGAAACTACATGAAGGTTTAATACGGGATAATATTCAGGAATACCTAATGGAAAACAAAATTATTAGTAATAGTCAGCATGGATTTATGAAGGATAGATCTTGCCAAACTAACCTTATTTGTTTCTTTGAGGAGGTAAGTAGGAATTTAGATCAGGGTAATGCTTTGATGTGGCCTACTTAGATTTTTGCAAAGGCTTTTGATACGGTTTCACACAAGAGGTTGGTGTGCAAAATAAAGAAAATTGGACTCAGTAATAATATATGCTCCTGGATTGAAAACTGGTTAAAGGACATTCAACAGAGGGTTGTCATAAATCAAACTTTTTCAGGTTGGGCTAAAGTCATGAGTGGAGTACCTCAGGGATCGGTACTAGGACCCCTGCTTTTTAACTTGTTTATTAATGACCTTGAGGTAGGGATCGAGAGCAAAGTCTCCATCTTTGCTGATGATACTAAATTGTGTAAGGTAATAGAATCAGAGCAGGATGTAAATTCTCTTCAGAAGGACTTGGAGAGACTGGAAACGTGGGCAGGTAAATGGCAGATGAGGTTTAATACAGATAAATGTAAGGTTATGCATTTGGGATGCAAGAATAAAAAGGCGACTTACAAATTAAATGGAGATATATTGGGGGAATCCTTGATGGAGAAGGATTTAGGAGTGCTTGTAGACAGCAGGCTTAGCAATAGTGCCCAATGTCATGCAGTAGCTGCAAAGGCAAACAAGATCTTATCTTGCATCAAACGGGCAATGGATGGAAGGGAAGTAAACATAATTATGCCCCTTTACAAAGCATTAGTAAGACCACGCTGAACAAACAATACAAAACATACAATAAACATAAATGTCCTTGGCGCACTATCTGGTATATAACCTGACAGTAAAGAAGTCCAATTTGTCCTTGATGATAGGGATATTGAATCCGGAATCCAATCTTTTCTGGAGGTCCTTAGAGGTAATTGAATCGAATCTGTGTTGATATAAAAGACAGAACAACCATTGCGCAGTACTTCTGGTCAAACATCAACTCCCCCACCGTTGCCAGCTACTTACTTAAAAATGATTATAAAAGGGCCTCAAAAGGTATCTTTCACTTCTTCCCCGTCACCTTAGTTCTGCTATGTTGTCAGGCGAGATGACTTCTCTGTTAAGAGGGAGGCCTCTCCCCAGCGTGATACCGGAAAATAAGGGAATAGGGCCAATGGTATGATACCGTCACAATTTAATACAATAAAAACAAGACTATAAATCAGTGCACTCACATGCTTATAGTCCCTATATGCGTGATACAATGTGCCGTCCGCTTGCGTGGCAGGATGCTGGGATGCTGCAGATGGAGGTGAGATTCAGCGTGTGTCCCCGCTTCGTGGCCTCGATTCGGAGCGCCTCGTCTCCCTCCGATGACGTCACTGCTCGAGCTCTCCTTTTCCTCCGCGCATGCGTGGACGTAAACAACGTAACACTGCTTCAGAAACTCCACCCTACGCGCGTTTCGTGACTGCTGACGTCACTTCCTCAGGGGCAATGGAGTGTCCATGGTAGTAGGGGCTATTTAAACCCACCGGATTATCAATGCAAGGCTCCCATTGGATATAACCAAATTGGAAACCCCTGCTCATTACGTTGCACACTTTATCAATGTACAATCAATGAAATCCTTAATACATATAAATCGAATAATATAAAATTATAAAACCGCATTAACACAAAATTAACTCAACAGAAGACAGATAGTTAATGTGCATGCTCATAAAATTAATTCGGAGGGGGTTAACCTATGCTGCACAAGAAAATACCCTCTATTGCATCTTATAGAGAACTCAGAGGAAAGAGGTTTATTGAGGTGGAGGAATATACTAGCAGATATCCAAACAATATTGTATTGATCTATCCATCTTTTAGAAATGAAGCCAGATCAAACTCTATATTGAGTCCTTTTGGGGTCAGGGTTTTTAGGGTGTATATCCAGAAGCTTTCGCGTCTGGATATCAGATTTATTTTATCTCTCCCTCTCCAGTTTTGCTTTGGGCATTCGATTCCTTTACAGATTAACCCTGCTGGATTCTGATCATGCTTTAATTAAAAGGGGTTTGGAGACACATAGTATTGTATTAAATTGTGACGGTATCATACCATTGGCCCTATTCCCTTATTTTCCGGTATCACGCTGGGGAGAGGCCTCCCTCTTAACAGAGGAGTCATCTCGCCTGACAACATAGCAGAACTAAGGTGACGGGGAAGAAGTGAAAGATACCTTTTGAGGCCCTTTTATAATCATTTTTAAGTAAGTAGCTGGCAACGGTGGGGGAGTTGATGTTTGACCAGAAGTACTGCGCAATGGTTGCTCTGTCTTTTATATCAACACAGATTCGATTCAATTACCTCTAAGGACCTCCAGAAAAGATTGGATTCCGGATTCAATATCCCTATCATCAAGGACAAATTGGACTTCTTTACTGTCAGGTTATATACCAGATAGTGCGCCAAGGACATTTATGTTTATTGTATGTTTTGTATTGTTTGTTCAGCATTGTCTTGCATTCCTTGTGGATAGGTGTGCCATTCTCGTCCATAGGCAGCCGCTTCCTCAGTTTAATAATTAGATTGTAGGATTCAGTTCTTAATCATTATAAGTTCTTGCAAAGAGGAATTAATAATTAGAGCACTTATATATCACAAATAGATTGTTAAGTTAGGTTAATAGGTTGAGCGCTCTAGTATATGCTTTAGTTTAGTTTAATATCACCATCATTAGTAAGACCACACCTTGAATATGGAGTACAATTTTGGGCACCAATCCTAAGAAAAGACATTATGGAACTAGAGAGAGTGCAGAGAAGAGCCACCAAATTAATAAATGGGATGGACATTCTAATTTATGAGGCGAGGCTAGCTAAATTAGATTTATTTACATTAGAAAAGAGGTGTCTAACAGGGGATATGATAACTATATACAAATATATTCAGGGACAATAGAAGGAGCTTTCAAAAGAACTATTCATCCCACGGGCAGTACAAAGGACTCGGGGCCATCCCTTAAGGTTGGAGGAAAGGAAATTTCACCAGCAACAAAGGAAAGGGTTCTTTACAGTAAGGGCAGTTAAAATGTGGAATTCATTACCCATGGAGACTGTGATGGCAGATACAATAGATTTGTTCAAAAAAAGGTTGGACATCTTTTTAGATGGGAAAGGTATACAGGGATATACCAAATAAGTATAAGTGGATGTTGATCCACGGATTAATCCGATTGCCAATTCTTGGAGTCAGGAAGGAATTCATTTTTCCCCTTAATGGGGTTTTTTGTTTGCCTTCCTCTGGATCAATAGTAAGTATAGATATAGGATAAAGTATCTGTTGTCTAAATTTAGCATAGGTTGAACTTGATGGACCTACGTCTTTTTTCAACCTCATCTACTATGTAACTATATATGTAACTATGTAACTATGTTACCTGTTCTGTTATGGGGCAGGGTTTCAACCCCCAATCTCAGGTTATAATTCTGGCACTCTCCTAAATTGTGGGTTTGTCTGTTCTGTTCTGTTTGAGTGTTGTTCCTGGTTTATCTTTCTCCTCCACGTCTGGAGCGATTAGCTCTTCCTCCATCCCACCACGAGATGGGAGGAAGGTGTAACATGCCTGAAAGGGGCCAAATGCATGAGTCAGGGCTCTGACCAGCATGGGAGACAAGAGAGAAAAGGGATACCTCTGTGCTTTCTGTATTATTACCATCTGCCTACAATAAAGCCAGCTGTACCAGAACCAGTGTGATTGCTGTCTGCTGCTGTGAAGGAAGATAAGGTGTCAGCATGGGCCATCCCCTGCACCTGCAGAGAATCAATGCTGACTGGAGGCGCTGCACCCCTGAAGACCAAAGGTAACCTGCACCCCTGTCCTGGCTCTCCCAACACCATCGCAGAGCATTCAGCCCTCCTGTTTACCTACAGTTCACAGCACAACACCCAGATAGAAGTAGCTAGAAGAACCAGATCCCCCAATATCACTTAGGGTGGGGTACAAGGGCTACATTTGGAGGCACTGCTGAGATAGATGAATTGCTCCCAGGACAGGACAGGTTTTAGCAGCAGCAAGATGATGGACTTTATTGTGTGTGCACAGAGACTGTTCCTGCTTCCCTCCCCAAAGAAATATGTTGGGGCGACCCCCTGGTCATCGTGCCAGGTAGTGTGGACACCCTCATATATGGACTTGCTAATCTGTGGGGCGACTCCTTGAGCACCACCAAGGAGCGTGTACACCCACATACAATCTCAAAAATAGGATTTGGGGCGACAACCTGAGGCTTCACCAGGGAGGAGTGGGTACCCTGCCTATCAGTTACTATGAAGTAGGGAGCAGGTTCCTGAAGTGACTCCGGGGAGCCTGCAGCCCATTGCCTGGCACTGCAGTTGGGGCGATTACCTGAGGCTACACCAGGGAGGAGTAGGCACCCTTCTGTAACCCAAGACGGAGACAAGCAGCAAGGGGACAGGGCCTCTGAGGCGTCACCAGAAACCCCTGTGTATTCAAAGCA
Organism: Ascaphus truei; assembly: GCF_040206685.1. NCBI lineage: Eukaryota > Metazoa > Chordata > Amphibia > Anura > Ascaphidae > Ascaphus > Ascaphus truei. Next base: position 103,857,369 of record NC_134484.1, read on the forward strand.
ATAACGGACTATTGCAGAAATTCGTGAGGCGTTCTCTGAGGCTCTACCAGGGTGTGTGGTACTCAAAGAAAAGAAAGAAATTGTGCTTTATTTTGTGTGGCTCCTTAATGAAGAAAGGGGTTACACATGTTTGCAAGTCCTCACAAAATGGTGGTTTTGCTCTCAAGGATACCACATGGTGCTGGACTTGGTGCTTTCAAAATGGCGGATCCAGAGAACGGGGGACCGCATGGACTCTAACTACCTCAAAATGGCAGTTCCCACCACTACCAGGGAAACCGCATGCTGTTTTGCAAAAGTTGCATCCAGTTGCAAGCTTTTGCTGGATTACAGTTTGCAAAAAATAGCGCAAACTGTTGAAACCCCTCCCCCTTCCCTGCTCCTGATTGGACTATACTATCCACCAGGAGGAGGAGCTGGGTGTGCCCAGACAGAGCGCACAGGATGTGAGGAGCCAGATACACGTGCACTTCAGAGATATCAGTTGTGCTTATTCTACTGCCTCCCAAATGTTCCAGATGGAGAATCGTGACCAAATCTATGAGCTGACCGGAGGAGTCCTCCGAGACTATCCTGGGACCATCCTCCTAGGGGGTTGCTCGCTGTGTGACTACCCGGGCAGGCAACTACAATTGCTGGGAAGCTGCCGGCTTGCCAGGTGCCCTATCTCAGGGCTAGGCCTGAAGATCCCCAAGCTATTGACATTGCTATGAGCACCACGGAGCTGCACACTTTATACCAACTGGTGCGTAAGTTATCGCAGTAGGCTCAGGGTTCGGCAGCTGATGCTGCTCGGCACTACCTTGCGATGGTATACGAGCTATTCTACCCAGACCTGCAAGTGGTCGCAACTTACCCTGCTTCCGTGTCGAGTATGGAGCTCCCCTCCATGAAACATGGTGGCCAGAAAGAAGGCTCTCCACTGGGTCCCTCAGCCAGGGAGGGTGACTGCCTTCCAGAAGGTACCTGGTGCTTCTCTATCTCCGGAGCAGTCCCTCCCTGTGTCCGGCGTGACATCTGCGCCCAGTGGTCTGCCATCTGAGCCCTGCGGAACTGCCCCACCACTCTACTGTGAGGTGCTATCTGCTGTTACTGCTCCGGCAAGCTGCTCCGAGAGGGAGGTGACCCCAGTTGGTGAGTCCGATGTTGCTGCCACCCCCGAGGTATCGGCCGATACCTCCCACATTCCAGAGTCTGCTGGAGAACTGTCGTTTGCTGTAGCTGGTGCTGGCGGTACACAAGATGTTCCCCTTACGGATCCCTGCTGGTATCAAGCACAGAAGGCTGCGGAGCTATACCTGAGATGACAGCGGGAGATCTGTGATGCCCGCGCCTTCACTTAAATGCAGGCTGCCGAACGACACTACGATGATCTGCTACTGCGGGGTAAAATTCCTGGAGAAGTGCTGGCCGACGCTAACCTAGAGGACTGCCCCGAGACACCTGTTGTTGCGGGAGAGGAAGAGGCCGCAGAGCCGCCCAGCCGGGTGGGCTTACCTGATACCGCTGCTGCTCCAGTGAGTGTTACACCTGCACATGACCCTTTCCTGCTGCGTTGTCGGGAGCGGAAGGAAGCCAGAGACGCTCTCCAGGCCAAAACTCTGGCTGAAGCCCGGTACCTGAAGGCCAAAGGTCGGGGCATATTGAACTTTACTGTGGACTGTGCCATTGCTCCTCCCGGGGAGAAATCCCTGGATTTCTCCTCTCGAGACTTTGGTGTGGCCTCTTTGTCATGCGTGGCACATGTCCCTGTTTCACATGTCCCTGTCCCGCATTCCCCTTCCGTTACCAGTTCCAGGGTGAGACCCCTGACCCCCAGGCCCTTATCACCAATGAGTCCTGTGGCCCCAAATGGTAATGAAAAATGTGATGTTATTGTACCTGTATCAACTGTGGGGAAGTCTGTGCCTTGGGGGGATCATGTGGAAGAGGAGGAGAAGAGTGCATTGAAGTCAGTGGCTGAGTTATCTCCAGTTAGGGAGGAAGTAGAAGTGGCATTATGGGAGGGTCCTATATTCTGGGTGTTACCTGGTATTGCTACAGAAAAGAGCCTTATAAAATTCAGTAGAGCAGAGAGAGTGCTGGTTCAACGCTTCAGGAAGATGGGTTAAGAATATCCCTATCTCCCTGAGTGCAGAAAAGCAAAGGATGGAGTGGGTGGAGGAAGCTATTATAGTGTGAGGATTCGCCATCCTGGCGGTCACAGACTGTCTCCTCACCCCAACAAGCCTTTCCTGACGGACACTCAGGATGCGCAGTCTCGTGGTCACAGTACACGCGTGCGCGTGGACCTTGCGTGGCCTGATGCCCCGCCCGCGGATTTTGACCCCGCCTCCCACTCTGATGCATGACGAGTGCGCTCGGCCAGCCTCCCTGCTGATGTGCGGTCCAAGCCCCGCCCCTGCTCTGGTGATATACAGGACCGGCGTGGGAGTGACGCGCACTCTCGACTCCGCCCCTGACCTCCGTGACACGTGCGGGTCGGCGAGTGATTAATCCCGCCCCCTCTTGCCCCAAGTTCTCGCAGAACCGGGGTTGGAGTGACGCGCCCTGCAAGCTCCAACCCCTGACCTCCATGACACGCGCAAGACGTCGCGCGAGCAGTTCCGCCCTCATCCCCGATTAGGCTGCATCATAGGGCACACCTGTGTGCACCAGCAGCCTATCTGTGCGTACTTCCTGGTTCCACCCTGGCTGGCTATTAGAGGCCCTGCCTTTATATAGCTTCAGTCCGTCTTCAGTCTTTGCTGAGCATAGTCTAGTATGACGTTGGGCCTTGCTGCATTCTAGCTCCAGACCTTGCCTTGCCTTGCTGATTACCTCTTGTTGTCTGACCGTGCTTGTCTCCTGGATTCCGCACTTCTCCTCTCCTGATCCGGCTTTGTACGACCATTCTCCTGTCTCCAGTCCTGACCATGGTTAAGTACTCCAACGATCCTATATTCTCCAATCCTGAACCGGGCTACGTACCCCGACAATCCGCTACTCTGCAAACCCCAAACTTGGCTACGCACTCTGACGATCCGCAACTCTCCGCTCCTGAACCTGGCAAGTACTTTGACTATTCTCCTATCTGCAATCCTGACCTGGCTTGAATGACTACTCTACATCCTAGGCGCGCCCGCGTGGCTGTGAGTCGGCGTTAACCAAATCCCTACCTCAGCACCGCGGTCACGCTTCATTTGTGGTGAGCTACGCGTTACATATAACTCATCTAGATGCCACTGCTAGGGACCCCATGTACAGAGATTATGACCGGGCTCAGCATTTAATTAAAGTATGGGTAGTAGGTTGTAACATTCATATAGATCGAGTGGAGTACATTTCAGAGTTTGGGAAACGGAGGTGCTACTCTGATAGAGTGCCAGATGGAAAGGGCGGTATGGTCAAGAAGCCTGATCCGCACACTACTATTAAAGGTAGCCATATCCATATGTTGAAACGTACTGAAATATCATGCCAAGGTATTGTGATTTCTGTGTGTATTTACAGGTTGTTGCGTGGTGGGTGATGTTAAGCCCACACAATCCAAGCAAGGATGTTGGAGTTTTCACCAGAGGGGAATTAGCATAGCCTCCCGGGCGCTACTTCTTTTTCCTGGGCCCTTCCAGTGTCAGTCCTGTTAGGTTCACGCAGTGGAGGGGTTAATTCATTCTTTAGGGTCTGTGTGTATTGCAGACTTGGATACATTTCAGGTATCCAAGGACAGGCCTAGCAACCACCACAGAGTGTCAGCCTGAGAGAATACTGTCTCTCACTGACTCTTCCACAGTATTTGAGGTATCCACTACAGACTGCATGACTGCTACTGCGAACTCAGGGTCATCCATCATGGAACTTTCTGTAGTACCTGACGTAGCTACAGATTCAAAGGACCCAGTGTTCAAAACGGAGTTATACTTCTCTGATTCTTCCACAATATTTAGGGTACCCACTACTGACTGCTCAACTTCTGCCGCAAGCTCAGGGTTACCTCCCAGGGAGGTTTCTGTAGTACCTAATGTATCTACTGATTTAAAGGACCCTGTGTTCAAAACAGATGTATTCTGCACTGACTCCTCTCCTGTATCGCGTGAAGCCTTTGAGTCTGGGGTTTCCACTCCAAAGTCAAGTTTGTGTTTTCTAGATTCTTCTTCAGGGCTTAGAGTACCCAGTTTTAACTCCAAGACTTCTGTTTCTAACTCAGGTTTACCGCTCACCCAGCTTCCTGCTGTACCAGATAAAATCTGTATTGATCCAAGCTTTCTTACTTTACAAGCAGATTCTATACCCGCGGGTTCCTGTGTGGTGCCTGAAGTTTCTTCTCCGGATTCCATGTTGCCATCGTCAAAGACTGAAACACCCCTATTGGACTTCCTTGCCTTGTCTGAGGTGTCCATCCCTGTTTCTTATGCTCCCACTATGGGCACGGGCATGCTTCTCTCTGCTTGTTCTTTGGTGCCTACTGCATCCTCTGCATATGCCCAGACTTCAGACCTGATGCTCTCTAAACCTCATATACCCAGGGATTTTGGCTTCTTATCGTTTGCCAGTACCACTGCAGAAAACTATGTAAACACTCCAACCGTCACACTCAACTTGCTAGGGATAACAGGCCTGGACTGTATCAAGAGAACTGTATCCTTATCTTTCAGTGGATCCTCCCATCCTCCACCCTTGCTACCCAGTGACCGGATTTCTTTTGGAGTAAAACATTCTCACAAACCTCTATGTGCTTATTTGAGCAACACCATTGCTCTTCCAGGATGTTTCTCTGCTACATCCGACCAACGATCAGCCTGTCTTGTTGTGTACTCCATGATTATCACTGAAGATCTGGCATCTGGCTTGTGCCTATCTGCCAGTTCTGTTCTGGACTCCCGTGTTTCCCACAGCTCTGGATCTCCAAAAAAATTTGTGATGCTTTCTACGTGTCAAGAGTTGCAGTACCACCGTTCTCACCTCTAGAGATGGTACTCGCTAATGGACCACGGGTCTACTTCCTGTCTAAGACACTTTAGAAACAATTCTATGTTGCCCAGATCTCTGGCTGATCCTGATCCTGCTTGCACAGAGTTCTGTCCTGAAGGGGGATATTGTAAGGAATCCAGTCATGGGTTTGGCTAGAACTCATCCTTACAGAGCTATAGACTTTCCAGTCAAACCCTCCCTGAACCTGCAATCAAGAATCGCCTGCTCTTTGCTGCCTCATATGCAGCTCTCGCCTGATTGGTTTCCTGTGCTATTTAGTTGCTGCCCTTCCCCCAGGAAATGGCTGACATAGACTTTGCAATTCTTCTGCAAGTAACTGTGCTTGCCACAGACTTCTCTGTTTGGCCTGCTGGGCCTCCTTGTACCTTCGCCCTGTCTCCCTCAGCCTTACCTGTCTTCTTGTGCTGAAGCGCTGGATCCCCAGCGCTGTGGCTACTGGTTCTTTGCCTGCTCCAAGTGGAGGCTATTCCTATGCTGAAGCCCCTGTGCTGAATTGTTCTACTACCTAAGGCCTTTCTGCTAAGTAGCCCCAGAGCTGCTTTCCTTCCTCCTGGCATACTTTGCCTTCGCCATGCTGAATTGGCTACACTGACGTCCTCAGTGTTTACTGTGGCGTGTCTGCACTTCTGGATTCCCGTGGCCTTCTGCCTCACCTTGTTCCTGTTACCTCTACTAGGGTCCCATCGCGCTGCAGCACATACGTTGAATCGCCTTCGCTGAAGTTTTCCCTTTGCTGTATTTTGCTTGTGACCTCTACCTTCGATCCTGTGCTACCTGCCCTGACCTCGGCTTGCCTATGGACTACTCTGCTTTCTCCAATCCGGACCTTGGCTACGCACGACTACGGACTACGCAACCCGGACCCGGCTTCATGGTCTACGGTCGGTGTTTTCACATCCCCACCTCAGCCCCGCAGTCTGGCCCTGGTAGGTGGTGAGCATAAGCGTTACACTGTGCTCCGCAGCAGGCACACTTGACTGCCCAGGTCAGTTCGCCACCTGGGAAATCACACTTGGGGCATAGGCATTTGATGTACCTTTTCCCCTCTATCTTCACCACCAAGACCCCTCTTTGTCGCTGATAGGGGTCAAGGTCCATACCACCAGACATATTCAAGCCTTTTTGTAAGCACGAGCACAAAAGAAATGGTACGTACACTCCTATCGCTCACCAGACTCCATAGAACTGAGGGTGCGGTACACTGCATCCGGTACCTCCCTTGTTCTCAAAAGTCGTTAGGCATTGGTCATCAGCTCACTCCCTCCCTCTGGTGGAGATCAGAGGAGGGGCACTCGGTGATGTAGACTGGGCGTGACTCTGACTCCAGCTTGAGATAGTCACATTGCTTGGGTGGGGTCCTGGCTTTCACGCCAAACCCTTGCAGAATTTTGCAAAATGTTCACGTGCAACCTGTTTGCAAGCAGCACGTGCACTCTCCAGCATTGACAGGAGACACCCCCTGAACTCGTGTAACTCACGTGGTCATTCCCGGGCAAGGGAACCTCCATTTTGAGCACAGTCCATTCTCTGACTCCACAGGAGTTGTGATTCTTACGGGAATCCATTTCCTGTGGTCTATTCGGCATATAGATTAGCAGTCTACCAAGAGTAGGTGGTACCCCAGGCTAGCAAAGCTCCATCTCAATACGCTGCACACTATTACAGTCCATTACAAGCACTCTGTGGTTCTGTTGGCTACTGGCTAGTAGTACTCTGGGCTTCTTCTAGTGGAGAGTGAGGTACCTAGTACGTCAGGTACCTCTCCTATGACACTCCTTATGCCGCCACCACTCAGCTGCCAGTATCGCGGACCCTCTCCAGAGGTCTCTGGGATTCAGTTAACCAAAGCACCCCCTTTAGGCATCCCGACAACCCACCTCATGGCGACTTAGAACAGCAATAGCCTTCTTGTCTCCAGACCATTCACCCGATAGGGCAGTCTAGGCCATAGTCCTTGCGAGGAGCGATATCCCCCAGACTACATCTAGCCTCCCTCCTTCAATAGCACTTGTTCCGGTAGTGTACCTTGTCACTTCCAGCTTTGTTTCGCTGATAGCCTGTCCTGTTTGGTAAACAGATCTCAGCAGCGCCTCCAAATGTAGCGGTGTTTGCCTTTATGTACAGCCAGAAGGTGGGCACCCCGTTGTTAAAGCTACAACCGGATGTACCAACCCCTACTGTCACTCAAGTGCAGCACCAAGGTGAAGGGGAAAACCCCATGATGACTACTGGCAAGGCCTGCTTATACCAGGACTTACTGCCAGGAGAGAAGCAAACTAGTAGTCACAGATGGCATGGCTACACCAGGAAGTAATACATTGAGGGTTACCTCTCGTTTTCAAGTATGTCCTGGGCACAGAGTTATAAAAAAATACATGGTTACAATAAAAGAACGGGGTTATACAGTGAATTCACAGACATTTCATGGACATAGAGTTGGAAAATTGGGTACAGGGTATAAAGGGCTTGTGAGTTTCAGATTGAAATAGAGAAGCTTTAACATCACCAAACATCAGCGAACGGCAGCAAACGGCTCACATCCTTTGAAAGGCTGTCCTCCTTTGGGGCAATGCAAATGTACACTGGGGTGGTTGAGATTGACTCTGTTGCAGCTGTGAACAAAAAGTTCTTTGTGTCCTCATTGCTCATTAACATTCCAGTGGGTGGGGTTGACGTTGCACAAAGCACAAGCACATGTTAACCCTTAGCACTTTAGTCCTGTGCAGAGGAGAGCAGTTCTTGGGGAGCCCCATCAGGCTGTCCACCTTTGGGGCAATGCAGATGAACACTGTGGTGGAGGAAAAAATAGCAAGATTTTGCCAGAACTTGAAGGAGAGGAAATGGCATTTCTATTTCAGTACGACAGAAGAGATGGACTGAAATAAAGAAAGAAGCATTAAAAAGCTTAGCATTCTCTAACTAACTATATGAAAGAATTAGGGTGCATGTTGACATCACCAGTAGATCAACAGGAAATAAGGAAGTTTACAAAACACGTTAAAATAATAATAATCTTGTTGCAAATTCATACCATATCTTGTTTGTTGTTCCTCTAGAAGAAAAGCTAAGGAACCCATAAACAATTGGTGACATCTATTCTTCCTTAGAATACTGCATTCGGCAGTGGTAATACAACATTACTGCATTATAAACAATACACCTATCCTGATAAATAGGTGAGGTTCCTAAAACATTATATTTAAAGTAATGGAGGTATAGTGATGCACACAATATTGTTTACTAACACAAGTTAAGAAATATTGACCCTGTACCATAACTGACTTAAATGATAGAGTAATTTATTAGTACAGTGTTGTCTATTACTACTTTTAGAATGTATTTGAAGTTACTAATTTAGGTGTGGTCTACCTCATAGACTATAAGGTAGTACGAATTATACTCTCTCTTGAGAACAATTTACTTTTCATCTAAGAGTCCCATATGACATAGATGTGTTTTTGTATATTTTTTCTCATTCTTCTCTTGACCAGCAACTTTTTGGTCTGGTGCCGATCTCTCATAGATTAATTTTATTTTGTTATTGATTACTCCTTGTACCATGGTTACAGATCCCTTGCCCATGATTTTTTTTCACATTATGAATTATGTTTTTATTTGTCTTCATGGTCTCCATGTCCACCCTCCTCTCCCCCCTTTTTTTCGGTAATAGTTTTGCTTCTACTATGCCATTTACGATCTGAGTATTATGAATATATGTATCTCACACATTTCTCTTTACATTACAGCATATTCACCTCCTGTGCGTTAAACTTATTTTATTGTTGTTGTTTTTTACTGTAGTGTTTTTATATGATGTTATTAAACTGTCTTTTAGTGGGCCGGCTGAAGACATAGATCAGCTGTTCCGAACACCATGATCTTGTCTGATTGGTCGGAGACACACGCCTGCTTGGCCAATCCGACTGGATTGGGAGGTTTAAATACCCTTTATGTGTCTATATGAAGTATTCCCTGATTAAGTAATCTGCGAACTACAAAACGTGTTGGATGTTTAATTGATCTTTTATTGGACATTTGTTAATTTACTGTACTCCTATTGCCATTGCCACCAGTGTGTGACTCAATCAGACCCCTGCCATGCATTGTACGGTCACGTTTTGTGACGCTGTACATTGACGTCACTAGCCGCCGCTACATTTGCCGAGTCAGGCTAGGCTTGGAGCTTCACTTTTTTTGTATTTTAGCCGTCTCTCCCCTTCACCCTCCTCCGAAATATCGGTAATTTGCAGTCGCTATGGCGGGACTTGTGACAGCCAACATATGGTCACTGATTGGTGATGCTGTGTAGTGACGTCACTAGCCACCGCTGCAGACACTGCCACAATACAGGGCTCATATCGGGAACAGCGTTTTCTCTACAGACGAGGTCTGGACGCTGACGGCTGCACCAAGGAGACACTACTTCATTCTCCGCACTGAGCATACTCGGTTCCCTGGAAGGTGCAGAATACTCAGCAAATGACCAGTCGTACTTACCGTACTCCGCAAAGGATCCGACATCCCCGGTCTTCATTATCCTGTGTAGTAAACCCATATCCATAACTGCTTTGATGTACGCTTAATACTTACCTTCTATTCACCATTGTGTCTATTACAAACATTTCTTCACAATGAGAGTTGTGCGCTGTTTTTTCTTCCTTTTCTTCAAACTAATTTAAATAACTAAGGCCCATATTCACTAAAAGATGCTGCGCTTTACAACACCCTAACTCCCATTCAAATTATTGAGATTTAGGGTATGGGGAGTTAAGATGTGCTAAAATGTAACCCCATTTAGTGAATATGTGCCTAAGAGTAAAAACAGGATGTTTCTGCATGCCTCGACCGTTGTTCTCTAATATCACCCAGTGAGAAATATGAAGCATTACGTTATAACAGTGCTCTTTGCCCCCACTGCTACATAACAGCAAACAGCGACACATTCTATTGCAATATAATTATAGCTTTGCTCAGCATGACAGAGTAGGCAAAACACGGATGTGCACAAAGCAGCAATGCCCTAAGTAAGGTGCAGTTTTCTTCCCCTCTTCGACATTATAGTTAAATTGTAGTAAAACCACACAGCATTAGCAAAATTAATTGGGTGATACCACAAACATTTAGTGCGAAACTGGAATCCACACACAAATACCACTAAGCAATTGTTTGCATGTAAGAACTTGAAAGCAATTAGCACAAGATGCATTCTGATAATATAATATTGCAAACCTTCAGAAAAACGAATTTTATTGCAACATATAAAACATTTGTGTTAGACCCTTTTCTTTGCAGCATGGATAGTTAATAAAATAAAGGACATCTTGCGGAAACAGCAAAACATGGAGATCTATCATGGTGTTGAAATCTGACACAATAAAAGGTCAATCTCAGAGAAAAATAATCATTAGTTAGATCTTTGATTTAGCCATTAATAGTATGTTGAAATTAATCTCCACTTCAATCAATCAATGTCTACCATCAAGATTTGCTGTGGTTCTGTGATTCAAATGGATCCCATTTAAATTAGACCATTGGGTTTTAAAGGATTACGCAGGGCGAAATTCTAGTACCTTACAGATTTTGGACCTCACATTAACCTAATCTGAACCGGTCAGTGCTATTAATAGAGAAAAGCTTATTCCCCTACTTAATAACACCCCATGCTTTTCATTCTGTAAAGAGCTTTGTGTGTCTAACGTTTACAAGTTGAAACTGAGAGACAAATCCTGCTATCTGTGTGTATCATACAGTGACTGTTAGCATTGTTTACATATTTCTGTAGAGATATTATGTTGATCTATTATCTTTCAATTGTTGTAATAGAAAGGGTTGGCAAATTATTTTCAGAAATGCTCATTCAGTAAAATAAAACCCAAAATCTACTTTTGGTAGATGTAGAGATGCAAGTAAATATCTGCGAAAAAAGAAGGAATTATAATGTCAATTACAAGTCTAAATGTTAATGATAAAAATATCTATAGATTTCATATTTGTATATAAATATGTCTCAACATTTTAAAACAGGGCTGATTTAGCTTCTATCATTTCTATATTTTCATCATATTGTTAAGTGAATGTACAGTATATGCAAACTGTTCTTAAGGTTCATAATATGAGCAAATAGGAAATAATTAAATAATGGTTTTGCTGCTTATGTGGAATTCTAATAGAGATAGCGTTGTATGAATTTCCTTTCTCATCATTTTTTTATTTTATTTTAAAAGACAATATGTAATATTTTAACATCATAAGAGATATAAAAAAAACACAATGTAACTAGGTAATACATGATACTATAATTAATAAGCAGTATTTTCTTTGTATTCAGAGAAACAGCTGCTGCGTGCTGATAAGATGCATTATGAGAATAGAATAGAAACCGACTGTCAATAATTCTAATTTGGTAAGAAATTGAGCGAGAGCAGGGAAGGAAATTCACTGTTTTAAATGAACTGCATAATGAACTGTGAGCACTGCAATTGCAATAATGGCAGGATTTTACCATTTCTGTCTTCCTTTATTCTTAAAAGGCCCTATCACCAATGTTTGAAGTCTGACCCAATTGCCCTTCAGTGCCATCATTTATACATAGTACACGAATGACAGGCAGTCATTTTACACAGAAAATATTTTGTTCATTATATTAAGGTATACTAAAGGACACTTACTTTGAATTGTTTAGAAATTAAAATGTGCCTTTTTAGCATTTATATTTATAATTTATTATGTCCACCTCTATATGTAATGTAAATATGATCACATAAAAACTGGATCTACGTTAATCTGTATGATACTTTTTATAAAAATTTAGTCATATATTTGACAGTCCCGTTGAATGGAACAATAATCAGCAATTAATTGGAAATCGTGTTATAGTTTTTTTAACATTGTTCTTAATTTTAAATCGACGTTTATAATCAAAGAAATGTTTTTAAATCGATAAGCAATAGATCCAGCCATATAAATTACTGTGCACTTCTATTGCCACAAACTAAAACTCAAACAGCTGATTTGCAAGACCCCTGTCTTGAAAGTCCATTAAATGCTTCTGTGAAATGTTTTACCCCCTTAAAAAAAGAATTCAGGAACAGCAGGAAAGTTTTGATCTATGGGATTAAAAAGAATTATGGGTGAAAATAGATTAAAATCCGCTCACTTTAGGGTGCCATACAGGAAAAAAAAAATCAAACTTAACAGCTGATTTATTCTGAGTGGGTTGCATTTCTCTCTTGGTGGGATATTCAAAGCATCAATTCCTTTTTTTTACAGTCACTGTATGAGTAGTGTATCATTTTTCATAGTCAATTGTCAAAATTGTCTACACCAAAGGAAGTTTACAAAGAACACACTTAAACTTTCTTAAGCTTGTTCTTGCAGGATTTGGATGGATATAGTTTTGCATTACACTTAAACTGATCTACAAACGTAATTTGTACTAGGAACTTTAATAATATTACTTTTAGGAACATGAATGGGCATTAAAGTCACCCTGCATCTGGAAGATTTCCGTTGTAAAATTCTTAAGGGCATTGCGACAACATTGTCCTTGTAATATAGCACAGATGTAAAACAGTTTTTATTTTTTTTTAATGAAAAGTGAAGCCTATATGTAAGGATCAATAATGTAATTTCCAGAAAATGGCTATTGATAACAAATAATCATTACGAGGAGAACTGCCTCATTTTGCTCTGCTAATAACACACAATATCTGTCTGTACCCATTTTAACGATTCAAGTTAAAATATGAGCCAAAATATTTTTTGTTATGTAAATGTAAAATTGTAACATGTATAAAGTAAATGAACTTAAATGACATATATTTCAAACTGTTTTTTCACAGTTTATTACTGATATGTATGTGTTCATAGTTCACAGTTATTACCAACAGCGACAAAAATAAACATGAGTTGTTTACATTCCATACTTTAGTGTCAAAACTTCACCAGTGACCATTTTTTGTAATGCTAGATTTTTTTTATTTCAATTATTAATTCACTGAAATATAATTTCATTATGCACAGATGCAAGATTTTTTTTACATAATAACTGCAGTCAATTTTAGTTCCATGCTGCAGATCTAGGAACATTTGGTCCATGTTTTATAGCTTACAGTATACCTCATTTATTGTACATACCACATCTTCTATCAACTTTATGTGAACAGTTGGGTGCTACAAGGATATTAGAAAGATCCATTTTATTTATATTAAATTTAAAGAGGTTACTACATTTACTGAAATCAATAATCTGAAAAAGGAATCAAAACAAGAGTACAGTATGTTTACCCGCAGTTGTCTACACTTATGCAATTTTAAAATGTGATCATTTATTGTTACATATGTTTATGTTCAAAAGTATTTTCATACTTTAATCATTTCAATTATTACTTTAATGTCCTGTATAAGTCTCATATCTTAAGTTATATCCACAGTAGTACAATAAAACAATCTGTCCTTTTTTTTATACGATTCAATTTAGATACTTGTATCACATGATATGCCAAGTCACTTACGTCATTATTAAGGCAATCATCACATAAAAGTATTGCCCTCATTATTTACCATGTTGCAACTAGTCTTACAAATGCTAAAGTAACATTATTTGTGGACATTGGAATGTGCAATGTGCCAGTTGATCAAACACATTTGAGACAGATCTAAAGGTGCAGCCCCCCTCCAAAATATATTAGATAATTTTATATTATATAATATCCTCTAACATTTAACATTGTCTCCTCCATTTTGTAATCAAATGTTATCATTTAGTATGCTTAATAGCTTTGCAAATGCAGGCCCAAATTTCTAACTCTAAGAAGCAAAATAGTATATACTGTACAACATAACATATAAGTCATCATATGTATATTCTGCAGGAGCAGGCTGAAACATGTTTAATCAATTCCAGGATTGCAGTGACCAGAACTCATTTATGTGTATGCATCATCATTCTAAAAAAGGGCCAATGGCAGCCATTTGTTAAATGCCTCATGAAAACAAATATTTCTCTGCAATGAGGTAGAAAAGTAAAGGCAAATTGTACAAGAACATTTGGGGGGGGGGGGAGAAAGTGTCATGAAACTGCAGTTTTATATGGTTTCATAAATGTTTTAATTATATTATTGCTGTTGCTCTGTATGATAAGTAGACATAGGGCTATAGTGGCAAAAGTTAAAGGTTTGAGTGACTGGTGATACCTTCATAAAATAAATACACACACGCATATATATATATTTCATACACAATTTTTAAGTAATAATTTAAGACACTTGAATAGATATTTTCTCCCCTACCTTCTTTGCAGATTTGTGATATTAGTATGAAGAATCGCAAATCCGAATCTACTGCATAATCAGACAATAAAAATCAATATTCAAATTAATTGTGATGACCAAAATGGCCAAATTGCTTTGCCACAAAATATGTTCCCATCTGTACACATCAGATTGTCAATCCTCCTGTCTTCATGGAAAGATTTCCAATTAACTGCGTTGCTACCAGAGGGCCTGTAGCACTGCTGTTAACAAAGGTGCAATGCATTACAAGTCATAATAGAAATGAAGATAATACAGTATATAAAAAAAGTTTTATATATATATATATATATATATATATATATACATATATATATATATATATAACTTTTGAAAGGAAGGGGACCATTTAAAAACTGTAAGAAATTCTATGTATGAACTTTTTCATCATACTGAGAAATTTAAATTGAAATTACCTTACAAAATTTTTTTTTACGTTCAGCCAAGAAGGGTGTACGACAGCTTTAAGCCCGGGATGGGTTAAGAGTGACATTTTGATTGTACAGATAAAATCTAAATTGACACTGTTACATTGTAAGTTGATTTTTGGGGAACTACTGTATATATTCTCAACAACATAGTATAAAAAAATCACTCAACCTGCTTTTATAAGAATCACAGTAATATTTTGAAACAAGGAAAGACTGCTTATTACCTGGGATAGTGATTAGTTACATTTCTTCTTTTTCAACCATTACAACAGCCTTATTTTGTTCATGGTTGTTATCCATCATTGATGTTTGGATGTACGAAATATCCTTCCTGTCGAATGTAAACAATGTTACGATATAACTTGTCCAATAATGCAATACTATTCCTAATATTTTTGTTAAAAAAAATGATATCACTGCAATGATTCAATGGCACAACTACATTCCTATTTGCAGTGCAGATATTTGGACTGCATAAAAAAAAACATCACAAAACAGAATAAATACATAATACAGTTATTCTTATTGATAAAGCATCAATAATGGGTAAATTACATCTAGTTCTGGTGTTTGTGAGCAAAAACATACTTAAATATTGACAATTAGTTCATTGGATAACTATTAGGAAGCAATCTTTAGCATTGCTTTTTATGTACTGTATGATAGTGGCACAGACACAAGCTGCAGGGGCATGTGTGCGTGTACAACACACAAAGCACCAGCCCCTTTCTCTGCAGTTGTTTAAAATGGAGCTTGCAGATAAAACCAGGGGCTTTGTTGCTATATCTTTGCTGCACTAGCATACCACTGTTACCAATGTTTACAGATGCAATCCCTGAATGCACCCAACGCTATAGTTATATAATCTGTTATTTCATTCCCTGCTGTAGGAGGTTAATTATCAAGATCACATTAAAAAGGAATGTTGTTTCTTACCCATAACCCCATCAACCCTCTGTTTTTACCTGCAGCTATTAGGCCAGTTCGGAAGTTCAGGAGTGATGGCATTTTGTATTTTATTAGTGTTGGTTGGATGGTTCTGTTCATGATGTGCTTATTTTGAGTAGTTATTGTTTTCTTTATTTTTAGCTGACCTACTAGGTCTGATGCTGTTACAACATGCATATTTCTTGTACTTTTCCTATGGTGACAATAACAGCACACTGAAGGTCTCATTGGTAGAAGCATTACCACGATTGAAGAATTTATATCTACTGGGTATTAATCAGTCTATTACCACTTCAGTACTTGCTCTGACTGCAAACATGTAATGTTGTCTTCAATAATGATATTCTAATGCTACATGCAAGGTGACTGATTTAAATGAGAGAAGAGATACGTCACATCAATCAAATGATAACATCTGTGTTCTACATGTCAAATACAATTATTGTGCAAAGAGAAGGCTGCACTCACATGGTCTTGCAAAGAAGATTATTAACTAATAATCTTCGTTGCAAGACCATGTGAGTTCAGCCTTCTCTTTGCACTGGACATGTTACCTGCCCAAGCACCAGGCTGTTTTGCTAGCACCCGTGGCTGTTTACATTTTTATAGCATGAGGGCTCTTTTCTCTTCACCTCAAATACAATGATTGAACACGTCTTGCAAGATGCTTTGCTTCTGAAAGCGTATTTTTGTTCTTTAGCATCTTAAGTGGTAAAGGTCTCCTTTACACACCAAGACATACATTATTTCCCAAACAAATATACAAAGTAGGTGATTTGTAGTTGTATAATTCTTGAGGATACCTAAGGATATCCAGTCTGAGATGTTAATCCAGCTTTTCATTGGATTAATTTCTCAGTAGCTTTCATGAAACCTGCTGTGCGTTGCACCTGGCCATTGGGGATAAAAGCATGCGCCAAAAGCTCACACACCTTTTCGGTAATCTTAATATCTTATTTGTTTAGGTATCCTGAATATAATTTCAAAATAAAGAATGGATAACACAAAAGTTTTTGTTTTTGTTACTATCGGACCGACTATCCATCATGCAAACAGATCCAAAAGCATTCATTGGTAGAAGATTGTATTGTATTGTATTGTATGTCTTTATTTATATAGCGCCATTAATGTACATAGCGCTTCACAGCAGTAATACATGTGGTAATCCAATAAATAACAGATAATATAAATAACAGATCATGGGAATAAGTGCTTTAGACATTAAGGAAGAGGAGTCCCTGCTCCGAGGAGCTTACAGATGAAAAAGAAAACATGCCATCGGATGCTTACAGATATAACAATATTTGTAAATTCTCCTGCATGGAAAGAAACCCCAGGACAGTTCAGTGACTTCTTTTTGTGCAATGTTTGCCATGAATGGAAATACGTATGTGAATGTCTTCATCTTTGCTCTGCAAATTATTTTTGCATTTTTCTTATATTATGCGCTTTTTGCAAAATGTTCCAAAAAATTAACATTACTAAAAATCTGAATTGTGCCAATTTTGCCAGAATTTTTACTGAATCTTGTCAATTTTGCCTAAATGTTGTCACTTTTCTTCAGAATTTAGCAGATATATCAGTTTAAGCCATATAACCTTGCAGATTGATTTATTCATTTGAGAATTTTTGCTTGTGAAGCTTGCAGATTAGTTTACAATAAAAAAGACAAAGATTTGTCTTGTCATTAAATATTTTGGGATATTGGGTATTAACAATTGAAAATTGTACATTATTGCAGTGGCTTCCCTTATTCTTTCTATAATAAAATTCATGCTACTTTCCATTTGGGTCACATATTTCACAATTAAAGTATTTACTCATTTTTATTTTCAATACATATTTGCGTAAAATATATGTTTGGAGAACCGATTAAAAATGGCTACAGTCGTGACATCTTTAGGAGCTACTTTAAAAGTTATAATTGATTGCTGAATCTTTGGCACTGCACAATCACCTCTTGCTCACAGGGAAATATCTAGGGGATGCTGCCCCATTCAATTGAATGTATGATTATTCACTTGAAATGATTTATATCATTCATTTAAATTGTTGTCCCAGTTGAGATTAGAGTTTTTATCTCACCAGGAGTAATAAATCTGACTACCTGTGAAAATGTAGTAATCGGAATGTAGGGTACTGGAAGCTTCAAGTGAAGAAATAAAATATTGTGGGTTTGTGGGTTATAGCGTCCTTTGTAACAAAACAAAAAACAAAGGGTATCTGTTACTAAAGAGTGGTACAAACTGCTTTAAATTGTGTAGCTGGACAACTTGCCATTGACAAACCATCTCAGGCAATGCTGCTTATACCATTTAACACTTTCTTTTTTTATACTATTATTGTTTATGTTAAAGAGGTTAATTTGACCTATTTTTTTTTACATTTTTGTTAACTGTATTTCACAAAATGCTAATGATTATACAACTATTACTTTAGCAAAAAATCCATTGTGGCAAAAGCACAAATAGAATGGGGTAGGTGTGCAACATTTTGCCAAAGTTCTTCACTCAGGCAAAATATGCCAATAAAAGTCAATGTGCAAGGTCACCTGGTCCTCTATGTACTGCCATTTTCTCAACATTTTCGTGAGACTTTGGTGAAATTCACAAAATTCTGTAGAAAATGGCAAAATGTGTGCGATTTCACTGAAGTTTGAGCAAGGTAAACATATGCTAATATTATGTTAAGAGGATCACATTTAATTATTTGTTGTAAAATGCTTATTTAAATTTATTCTTAAAATGAATTAACTTAAAAATTATGTTTTGGGACAAACTGAGTACCGAGGGTTCACATTACATAAAAAGCCTAATGCCTGAGGCAGTTTGCTTACCACTGTTTAGACAATATGACATGCACATTTAGGACCATGTTTACTAAATGGTGCTATTCCATAATAGTTTCAGGTGCTAAAAGAAACCTTGCAGCCCATTCACTGAATGTTATAGACCATTCTTCAGTGTCAGACGGTCTCCAGTGTGTGCCACGTACCACTGTTACTCACCCCCTTAGGAATATAAGAAATGAGAGAAGCTGCTTTCTAACACAAGCTGTGCATTTCAATTCTCAAAGGAATCTGTAGAACAAAATGACAGAAAGAGTCCCAGTTACATAGTAGATGAGGTTGAAAAAAGACATATGTCCATCAAGTTCAACCTATATTTAATGTAGATGACAGATAGTCATCCTATATACAGCATATCGATATAGAGGAAGGCATACACAAAAAAAAACAGTGAAACATTATCCAGTGATGCCTCATAAGTTGAAAAAATATTTCCTTCCTCACTCCAAATAATGGCAATCAGATTTCTCCCTGGATAAATATCTTTCCTGTTTGCACCAACATGTCTGAGTCAACAATTTTAGGTGAAGTTACCTACTGTGTCATTACATTTTTATTGTTTTTTGTGGTATCACATCAAGACATTGAAACAGGAAGAACAATGTACATAGATTACATCTGAACTATGGAACTATCTATTTTGATATTTAAAAATATATTTATATTCTCTCTTCCTCTATTCTTTTTCACCCCTTTCAAGTAACAAAGCACTCAAAGACTTTGAAGGTAGCTGCCTCCCGATTGGAGGCCCAGAAGTATTTAAATGTTCTAAAGTTAAGATGGAGTTTATGTTGGCTTTATTGAAATATCTTAAGACCTTATGTCCAAAATATATATTTAAATATCAAAAAAGATAGTTCTATAGTTCGGATGTAATCTATGTACATTGTTCTTCCTGTTTCAATGTCTTGATGTAATACCACAAAAAACAATAAAAAGTTTGAAAAAAAAAAAAAAAAAGATGAGTTCGCTAATCTACAGTATGGTGATTAATAGGTCACACAAACACTTTAGTAAGCTAAGTTAATGGCAATCAGATTTCTCCCTGGATCAACATCCTT
Organism: Ascaphus truei; assembly: GCF_040206685.1. Lineage (NCBI taxonomy): Eukaryota > Metazoa > Chordata > Amphibia > Anura > Ascaphidae > Ascaphus > Ascaphus truei. The sequence continues at coordinate 103,876,939 of NC_134484.1, forward strand.
CCCATGTTTACTTATTTTATTATAGCCCTGTATACATTTCCTTTCTAAAAAGATGTCCAAACTTTTTTGGAAAATATAATAATAGCATGTTCTTGTACAGCGCTGCTAGTAGTATGCAGCACAGGCAAAAGTCCCTGCCCCATAGAGCTTAAAATCTATGTTTTTGGTGCCTGAGGCACAGGGAGACAAAGTGACTTGCCCAAGGTCACAAGGAGCCAACACCAGGAATTGAACCAGGCTCCACTGGTATCAACAATAGCAGTTTCAGACAGTGTCTTTACTCAGTGAGCCGCTCTGTCTACATTGTTCATAAATGCCACATATTAACTGCCAAAACTGTAAAGAACCCTTTCCTTTGTTGCTGGTGAAATCTCCTTTCCTCCAATCTTAAGGCATGATTCTGTGTCGTTTATACTGCCCTTGGGATGAATAGTTCTTTGGAAACTTCCTAGTATTGACCATGAATATTTTTGTATATAGTCATCATATCCCCTTAGATGCCTCTTTCCTAACGTAAACAAATCTATTTGAGCTAGTTTCTCCTTATACCTTCTCTGTAATTTTTGACCTTCTCTGTAATTTTATAGTTCCATAATGTTTTTTTAATAGTGTTTTGCCCAAAACTTTTCTTCATGTTCAAATGTTTAAGGTGTGGTCTTGTATACAGTGCCAAAATTATGCTTTCTCCCCTTCATAGGTTTGCATGACAACCTTCACTTTAATAAATGTCCCACATTTCATTGTCAATGCTTCATTTACCCTGCGAACAAAGAGTTTTAACACCAAGTCTGACTATACGATGAAATATAATTTTTTCTTTCTTAGTGATTACAATTTAATAAAACTTTTTTTTTTTAAATGTGTAGATCGGCTGCATGTTTCTTTGCTAGGATTACATTTATCACACTCCTGTTTGTTTATATATTAATAACAAATAGGGACAAAAATGTTGCAAGGAAAGTGATACAAAACTTTATCATACAGTATGTACTAACAACTCTTGCTCCATCTCTTCCTATTTGCTCTACAGTATATTGACCTTCATATCACTTGACTCCATGGTACAAGAGACCTTCTAACAAAGTCCTTATACGATATGCATCTTACATGGTGCACATTCCAACTGCTGCATTTTACAGCATTATTTAGGTATCACACTCTTGGATGAATTGTTGCATGCAAACCAAAGTGGTCCTTTTTTTACAGTACTAACTAGGATGAAAACAATTGTGCCAACTGCTCCTAAAGACTTTAAAAGCTTCATCTACATTGCTTGAGTTGGCGAGAGACATGCAGGATTCAGTAAGCCATGATGTGGAGTATTTCACCCCAATCTGTCGTTAACTCCCTTTCAAGTCAGTGGCAGTTATCGACGTATCAGGGCGAGATAACCTGCATTGGAGCTTAGTGAATACTGGCCATGAAAAGACAATATTAATAAGCAGATGTCATAAATAATGTTAGACTGTCATAAATAATGTCACACTTTAGATTCTGATTGGAAAAACCTATCCTCTTTGTGTCGACTGCGTTTTGTTGGTTTTGAATACATTGTTCATTTCGCCATCCCTGAAATGGTTAGGACTGTAACTCAGTTCCAGTCCCAGTTTGACTGTTTCCCTGCAGTTTTTGCATGGGTTGCTATTATTTTACCCTTTTAATCCCTGTATTATAATTTCTTTTTTAATCTTTGAGTAGTTTCCTAACTTGGACAAATATTGCTGTAAAAATATTTGTGTGTTCCCTCTTACATTGTGATTTTGTATGAAATGATTTCTTATAACTTACTGTACCATTCATCTCTGCTGCATTGACATTCTGCAGTATTATTCCTTCTGCTATTAGGCTTAAGCCTCCAGTTGGCCTGTAATAAAAGGTATATTCTGCGATATTTCTTAGTGTGCTAGTCAATGACAATTATCACAAAGATATGCAAATTTAGGCCTAAATTTGCTAATTTTGTTAACGAAACTTCAGTTGCAAACTGTTAAAGTGGGTAAACAAGAAGTCACATGGCTGAGTCATTCTGTTTATTACAACTTAACTATCTGTTTCCAAGTGAGACGGTGGGTTTAACATTGAAAATAAAATCACCACGTTATACATTCACACTAATTATGAATCAATAACATCTTACATTTTTTTCCACTAGCTTCCTTCTCATATACTTTATATACTGAGTCTTTCAAACAATAAAACCAATACAAATCACAGTTTTGTATGCGTGTTTTACCTTAAAGCAGGCTTCGATCCGCTTCGATCCCACCGTCAAGAAGTACTGTAAAAGCTTCAAAGCATAGAACATAACGTGATGATGGCATCAAAGACTTGCTTTTCTGTTTCATCTTTTGCCCCTAAATATATCAAAAATATATATGCAGATTTAAAAATATATATTTAGACAACTAATATTTAAATATTAAGAGCAAGTGAGGTCCTTTCCTTTGTTGACTTCCTCGTCAAAACCATAAATGAGCATTATAATATTTCCTTCACAGCACAATATGTATATTATGCAGTATAAAAGGGAAAATATATCACATGCTTTAATTGATTCTTAACAGCCTTACCAAATTGTAAACCACAATTGTGTTTATATTCAAGCTTCATATACAAACACGTTTCACTGCATTGTAACACAAAGTTTAGTTTAATTTTGTAATCAGCACTGAACATGTTTAATTGTACTTGAAAATATAATGTCAACAAGAGAAACAAACCCCTCTGGATTTTCTATTACAAAGCTGGGTTGATGATTAGATCTTTAAAATGCTTTATTGAAATTTAAATGGTAATAATGGTTTTCATCTGGATTTGTAAACTGTACTGTACAATCAGATAGTGTTACTGATGTAAACAGTATAATGGCTTCCCCTGTATTAAACTGGAAACACTGTAAAAAAAAATACTCTCCAAATGACAATGTAATTGTGAGAATTCCTTTTTATGTGTATTTGATTATGCAGATGATCCAATAAGGAACTATTTGTTAAAAGCAGCTAATTACATTCATTTGTCATACATTTTTAGATTGTCATTTTTTTTTCCATGTCACTATCCTACCAGCTTCAATCTGAAAACGTTAGTAGCAGATCTGAACGCGTGGAAAGATTGGGGTAGTGCGACTGCATTATCTAGACTGGTTAATACCTGCATCTTTTTTTTAATGCAATATTTTCAACAGTAAGCGACTGCCCAAAGGATGTTGCGAAAAGGAAAAAAAAAAAAGAACCAATTATTGGGAAAACCTTCCCTGTCTGCGGGTTAAGAATACTGTTTAGATGTGACTTTAATGGAAGTGAAACATAGTCAACAGAGGCAAATTAAAACCATATAATTTTGTAATCTTAGCTTTGCTGTAATTGCCGTAATAAAACAGTGGAAAGAATAATTGTGAAACATATGTTTGTGATTGTGAGTGACATTATCTAGGTGACTTCACCGTCGCAGAAATGTGCTGTCCTATTTCTTTTCTCCTCCCTATGTATTGGAATGAAAACCCTGCAAGCCTGGAGTTAATGCTGATTTCAGCAGCTGCTTACACATGAAGTCTCCATGGCAACTGTGAAGGTTGCCACGCAACCGTGTTCTTTTAGGGACAGTGAAAATGCCCAAAGGCTTACTAAAAATACATTGGGAAAAAAAATAAACCCTTAATTTTTTCCTACTACTTTTAGTGGCTACATAGATGCATACAGCAAAATGAAATCACAGGTCAAGCGAACACCAACCTTTACCAGACCTTTAAAAATTGCTTGCTATTGCTTTCAAATTCTAAGCTTTATTCACAAAGATGACTTTTGATCGATTGCAAAATTGGGAGCTTAAGCTCGGAGTCCCTTGCAGAATGCAAGATGCAGAGCTCGGCTATTGGTATTTCTGTGGGGTTGTAGGTCAGCGGAGAGTCATCAATGCAATATCGATCTGTGGAGCTGAAAAATGCTTATGTTTACACCTTCACACTCTTTAGAGCAAGCAAGCAATAAGCAGACTTGAGCAGAATAAAACTGCTTCATGGAACAAACTATTATATCAGTAAACATAATGTCACCCGCTTCTTTGATATTTCTCGAAATAATTGGAGAACATAATAACCGTGTATAGCATTCTATTGCCATAAATAGTAGATTTTTTTTCTCTCTTTCATTTAGCAGCTTGCACGTTTATGTTTTGTATTCAGATGTTATCATTGGTACCCATGTTTTTTTTCCCTTTCTTTATTTCAAAATAATCTATTTAGACTAAGTAGAGGTATTATTGGACATGTTATAGTGTTCAGTTGAAAGTTTAGTCAAAAAGGCTTTAAAAATAATGAGTGTTTCTTAGGAAATGCAGCAAAAAGCTGGCGGTGTGTGCTACAGATGCAGTACATTCTGCTACACCATAACAGCATGCGTCTGTGAGGACATGCTGGGATAGGGACTAAGTGGCTCACTGGAACTACTGTATGTCCCCTAAAAAAAAATTCTCATCTTTTTCTGATGGAGCATAGTGTAAACAGCATAGATTGGGCGTGAAATGAAACATTATCAAGCAAAAGACTTCAACGGTCCAATCTGCGAAGATATGAAATCTCATTCATTTTAGTTATCACAAATATGCATGCTGCATGTTTGCATTGAAGAAATTAACAATACAGGATAATACCCAAGAAAATACATTTGGAATAGTCTACCTACCGTATCAGAAGTAATACCCATTTAAAATGCTGTTTTCAGATGTGGGTCTTGTATGGAATTAAAATAAATGACAACTTGCACTGTATGGAAATATATACAAAGACAATGTGGTGGAACTATATATTAAAGTGAAAAGCTATATATTTTGTAGTAACACAGGCGCTGTTGGGTAGTTCAGTGTATTCACTTATTTTACCATTTGGTAAAAAATAAAATATTGTTGTAGTACATTGCAAGGTCATTTTTAGATATCACCTTGTAGTAAAAAGGTTAAAAACCTGGTTGATAGCTAAAGAAACATCAGCTATTGTATGTTGTATATTACATTGCTGCAAAACTGATTTCTCTCTCATGTTCCATTAATAAAAAACAATGTTAAGAATTTCAAACATTATAATAATGCAATTATACAGTAAAATTAGAGGCATTTTGACTGTCTTAATAAAATACACGTTTGAATAATATTTGTTTCTTTTCATGTATTATTACTATTTATAGAAGTATTTTCTCATTACATATGCATCACTGGTTAAGCCAAAGTATTGATGAATAAAGGACGTATTTAATGTGATGGTTCAATATTTTAACTGTATCAGAATTTTGAGCAGGTATTATGCAACTACACATCAAGGCAAAATGGTGCAATTATCAGGCACAAGATAGCAACAGATGTATCGAAGATTTAAAAAAAAATTGAAATCACTCAGATTGTTTGGGTGGGGGTGCACTCAGAACAGCCAGGCAGGGCCCCTTCCTCAGCCAGGCCCAAACTAGTGCGCCAAGGACTTATTTGTTTATTGTTTGTATTGTTTCTTACATTTGGTGCATGTTTTATTACTATTTGTGTGGAGTGCTTTATGTTAAAATATATGAAAATATGTCGCAAGTCTTAAAAGGCCCTGATTTAAAAGATATTTAATAGAAAGAGCTACATCAAAAAACAAAGAAATATTCATCTTTACTCTCTATCTTACCAATTATCAAATGCACAATTCTTTAATGGGAGAAATGGAGACTGATGAAGTCAACAGAGCGACTTACATAGGGATGCACTAATACATGTTCGTGTTTGCTTGTATTTATTTGTTATGCCAAGCGAAACTTGACAGACAATCTTGACATATTTATGGCGCAAAAAAGTCATGCATGCTTGTAGTTTAATAGAACACATTTACATATACGCGCCACAGCGAACATCCAAACTGCACCCCACTCTCTTTGTGAAAATGAGGTTAATGCACACTCTGCACAACACATGATTGTTTTTCTTATACATTGGTGCACGTTGATGTACTTACTTGCTATTCATACGAGTGTCTTTTTAATGGCAAAATCACTCCTAGCAACGCTTTATACCACTCCCAGCTGTGAAACTGGGGCTTTGAACAATCTGGCGCATTTGTTATTTTACCAATAAATTAACTGGTTTATATTAAGAATGTTATGGATGTATAGTGGTATACTTATGATTTACAAAATGTCTTCATTCTACCTACAGTATAATGCAGCAATCCCCCTAAGAAGCAGAAATGACAAGATAACTTTAGTTGATAGAACATGCTGTGAGGTGTTTCAACTGTGTAAATTTGTTGTCACCTGTAGAGACGGGATTAATCCAAATTCGCCATTGGATACAATCCGGATTGGGGAATCTCTTGTCACTTGTTCAATATTTTACTAGCCACTAGCATAACCTGTTACTATGGCAACACCTCTTGTTCTAATGTGTGTGCATGTTCAGTGGGCATTTTATGCTCCCTTGGTAGTAACTTTTCAACATATCCCAACATAACTGCAGAAATTTGATAGGGTTGAATGTTTAAAGACGCCAGCAGAATGTCTTCACAATGATAAAAAGAAGTGGAACACTCATTTTCTTTTATCATCGAATACAGAGTATTCCTAAAAAAAAAAAAAAAGTGTTGCAAGGATATCAGGATATCAGTTTTGTCAGAAATAATTTTTTTTTTTTTTACTGGTAAATATGCAATAAAATGAAATGATATTTAATTTAAAAAAATTGCAGCTGATCAGCTCTACAAAGGGTCATTAAAAAAACAGCAAATTCAAGTATGTGGGTGCAAAGATGTCTTCCAGCACTGGAAGGTATTTATCGTTTTGAGTACTGGACAGGCCATAGCACCAGAGAGCCACGACCCCTCTGGGAAAGTGTGGACACGGAACTGCTTTTGAAAGCATGGCGACCGTTAACCCGGAAACAGAAGATAAAGAGCCCCCCTCTCCATTCCCTTCATCTAACCTGAAAAAAAAAGCTTTCCTAGAACATGACGTAGTATGACTGTACTACATAGGTCCCCTGGAGTGCCAGACACCAAGATGTACTGACCAAGTCTTGGGGCACGTAAAGGGTTAATGGAGTAGCATTGCTTAGTAAATATAAACCCTGCATCTCATGAGAAATTAAGTACAAATCTGGATGCATAAAGAATTCTTTACACACAATGCTGTTCAGTTTGCAGCATTCCGAATAAAGTGACACACCTGCAAGCTGGTAGATAACACGGTGGGGTAATTTCATTGTATAAACTATCAGACGGCAGGTACTTACAGTACATAAAGCCACAAACAAATTCAAGACCAGATCCGCAGAGACTACAAAATAATATGAAAGCATTGTAGAAAGTAGGTACATGTGTATTTTTGATGTCACTGCAACAGTTTAAAATATGAATTGAATTGGTTAAAAATAACACAATATTGAGAAATTAACAAATTGTTCAGCTGCATGTTTGGCAACCTTCCAAAAATGTTGTGCGCCATCCTTGTTTGCCTACTAGTACAGCTTAGATTGGCAAATGCCCATACAGTTTGAAGAGGGCAGGCGTATGACTGGATGACTGCCAGAAGTGTGTGGGAATGATGCCACTGCTGGACTCCATAGCTGAGCAGGAATGAGGAGCACAAAGGCATTCAATAATCTGAATGTTCCTTTGCAACAAGAGAGCGATGCCAGGCAGCATTTAATGAGAGTTTGCATTGTTATAAAGTCCTCAACATCAAGTGGGCTGGTACAGTAGGCTCATTAACCTGACTGCAGCAAATAAAAAGGCACATGCCGAAGATTTCCAAGATAGAATGCTGAATTGTGCTACAGTGCCTTTCCTTCCTTTCTAATGAACTATGTACAAACATTATTATAAACACAATAAAGAAAAGCCAGTTCACTGATAGTTCAGCTAAACTGCACCATACGTACCCTTGAGAATAGCACTGGTTGATTTTGTTTGTTTTATCATCTATGAGATAATGAGCACCTATACAATGAACACGTTCTCCTAAGCAATGCCATTGTAGTCAATGAAACAAGTTGTAAGATCTGAGACAGACGTTAATGGCTTAGGACACTTAAGTAAACAAATAAACCACAAACCATGATAGTCCCACTAGAATACTCAATACAATTATGAGATGTAGCTGCATGTGATTGTATAACTATTGCAAATGTATTATGCTTCTATTGCTTATAGAAAGCTGCAGAATTCCAATTCTGTAGTTTATCCCATAGGGTAATTTGTGTCTTTTAATGTGCACTCTAATAAATATGTAATGATATCAATATTGAAAAACATTTTTTTTTAAATATCAGAAAGAAAAAAAATATCGTATGCACTAGGACATAGCATGTTAGCCATTGTTAAATGCTTAATTTGTGTCAAATATGTCACATGGTATAAAAATCCACCTCAAAACTAAAAGATGATCCTCCAAAGCAGACAAGAATACATTGCTTATGTAACCACACTAAATATCAAAGCAACGTACTTAACCCACATTTAAAATTATGTGGCAGAAGTTGCTATGGTAACTAGGACTGAGGAGAACATTTTATTGTCAGAATTTTTTTAGTACGTTCTCCAGCATTCAATGGTTGAGGCTTTCAGTTTCAGTTTCTTATCACATAATATACTGTATATACTTTCCTTACTGTCTGATATTTGCAACTGGCAACCTAGTTTGCAGTGTTAACCCTTAAGGTTCATTATTATAAACAGTGATGTGACAGTCACATATTTTGTACTTGTAATAAATAATATGTATTATTTTTATTAGAAGCTTACCTTTTTTATTTGCATGCAGCGCACTTATAATGTGTACTCAAAGATGATATCTCATGATGTGTTCTCAACGTTTCACATTATAAGTGTAGCCAGGTCCTCCAGGTTGACCCTCACCTGCGTTGTGGTGAGAGAGTCAGGAAGGTTGCAGAGTGTGCTAAGAGCGCTCCGGTGCACCGGAGGTTCCGCAGCGGCCGAGCGTTCAGGGTGCCACCATTTTGGTATTCGCGCATGCGCAGCGAGTCCCGTAGGCGACGGCGACAAGAGAGTGGTCGCGCATGCGCAGCAAGTTGTTGCGGTAGAGAGCGAAGCACGGACCAACCAAAAGAGGTTTAAAGCAGGGGACTACACGTCCCATGAGCCTCAGCCAGACCAGGTGACGCCCGGGAGCCAATAGGGCGGAGAGACTGAGCAGGAAGATGTTAGGAGGCTGCGCAGGGGAGCATGCTTGCCAGTGAAGACCGGGAAGGGGAAGAGGTAGGAGCTCAGTGTGTAGAGAGGCAAGTAGCCTCTACACTAGGCCCGAATACCCCCAGGCCCAGATAGGCCCTGAGTCCCAGTCAGTTATAGTTAATACAGGGACAAGCCTTAGAATAGGAACTTGTCACATTAGTGAATGAAGCTAGGGACACAGAGACAGTCACAGCATCATACAGAGGTTTGGGACCCGCTGTATTATTTGAAGATACAGGCTAAATAAAAGCCAATGTTTATTCCCCAAATACTGTATATGTCTCCTGCAAAGGCATTTAAGTTATTGAAGTCTAGACTGAGGAATAAATAGAATGTAACATAAGAGGCCAAAAAGGCTGAGGAGTAGCTCAGTGGAAATATCCTTATCTTTGCAGGGGTTAAATCCAATTTGAATCCCAGTGTGAACTTTCCTTCGGGTAGATCCTCACAAGGTTGCTAATTTTTTAACGTTACGCTAATTTTAACATATCTATATCCGTAACCCATATCCCCAAAGCTGCTTAACGCAATCTTGTTCAGCCATTTTTCTTAAAAATAAGGGAATTAAACATTTTAACGGACCTTAGGCTTCTTCATATACAAATCCTATGGTAATGGACACTTTAATTCTCAGACCTCAAATATTGTAAACGTTATGCTAATAATGCAACAATATTTAATGCCTGCTCAAAACAGCCGTTACTCAATTCTAAACCCTGAGGAGCACTGCATTATTGCTTCAAATAGCCTACAAGGGGAAATAAAAGGTCTTGAGTGTTATCCATATGAATGGACTGAGTGTAGGATTTAGCCCTTACATTACATGTCTTATACGGTACAAACAGATTATATGGTGGAACATATCAATGGCTGAAACACAGCAACAGATGCAGATGAAATTATTGTTTTTTCAAGGTATTAACAATAATATGATTTTTATGGGTTGAAGTAGTGGCTCAATGAGTAAAGTCACTGGGGGTGATTCACTAATCTCCGATTTTTTTCGCTCGATTGGAATTTTTTTAGCTCGGCTGAAAAAATGTGAAGCAAAAGACGCGATTCACTAACATGTTCAGGGCTTTTTTTTCAGGCCGAGCAAAAATATGCCAGATCGCGTGAGCTGCTTTTCCCCCCACCCAGTTATCGCGCCTAAACTTGTACAGCGTGATAGGTGATAGAAAAAAAAGCCTGTAAGAACTGCATGGAGACGCTGCGTCTCCATACACGGCTCTTACAGGCGATCTTACAGTATAAATATACTTTATAATAATAATGTACATGTGCAGGGGGTCTCCTGAGCTGAACCGCATTGGTTTCAGCCTCGGGGACCCCCTACTTCCCGAGTTACAGGTCCAGATATTGGGTGCCGGTATCTCCTCCATAATTTACATGTCACACGTCATGCGACGTGGACGCAATAAAAATGGCGGTGACACTGGCATCCGATGCCCAATACCGGGGCCTGTAACTCGGGAAGCAGGGGGTCCCTGAGCCAGAAATTAAAGCGTTTCAGCTCAGGAGACCACCTGCTGCCGCACACTATTAAAAAAAATACAGTAAAGCAGCTTCATTACCTTTACGGCTATCCGCTAAGGCAATGAAGGGGTAAAATTACATCTAAATAAATAAAAATTAAAATAACATTGCACACACATTTGTAAACAAACCAGCAAAATACATTTAAAATATATCTTCCAGCCCCCCAAGTGGGAACCAGCCAAGGGCCCCCAGACACCTGTGGGGCTAACCTGGGGACCCCAAGAAACCCGGGGGCCCACCCGTGGACCCGTGGGTTGGGGGACATTATATTGTTGCTTTTTTTTCTTGTGTATTTTTTGCAGCATCAGAGGGCAGGGACGAGGTGAGGATGAGGACGGCCTTCATCGTGGCGGCCTGGCAGGGGTGAGTGCAAGATGTATTTATTTTATTTATTGTGATTACTATATTTTTAATGGGCAAATGCATTATTATCCATATGTGGATAATAGTAATTTTGCCCATTACTGTACAGTATGTGTTAGGGGGTGGTGGGGTGTGGGGGGTGTATTTTTTTACAAGTGTTGTTTATTTTTTGGGGGCACACCATTGGTACCGCAGGCCCACCGGGACCCCTGGACACCATTACTGAATGGATAATGCCCGGAATTTTTACCATTCAGAGAGCAGGGATTTAAAAAATGCCCGGAATTTTAGAGTTTAGCCTATAATAATTAATAAACATAACTATATACATAGACAACCAGAAGCATATATACAGATATTTAAAAATGAAGACTCTTCTTAGACAGGGCACTGCCTTCTTCACTTGACCCACATGTATTGGGTCTCCAACAGCGGCCAGCTATTGACAATGAGAGTGTATCCATCTCCTCCAAAGAGGAAGCAGGAGGAGTAGGCTCCATAATTTGGGAGATTCCGGATATGGCCAGGGACTGAAATGATTCACCAGGGGTGCTTGGGACAAAGGGGGCCAGAGTTCTGTTCATCCTCACCTGCATTGCCCAGGTGAGGGCAGTAACAGCAGTTGTTTGCTGCCTAACAGCCAACGGAATTAGGTGACCTTCACTGTAAGCAGCTACCTCCCTGTGTTGTGATGCTTGCTCCTGTCGTCGGAATGCTTGCTCCCTCATTTGGGCATTAATAACTGCCCTGGACTCCAGATAGGTAAGATGGGCCACTATGTCCCATAACCCAGTCCCGTGGATATCCATTTACTCCCACTACATCTCAATCATAATAGATGATCTTGCTGCAGTGGAAGTTGTGGTTGGCTAGGGAGCCACAAAAGAAGATGGCTGGGGAGAAGCCTGGGGTGTTGGCTGAGGAGCACCCCAGAATGTTGGCTTGGGAGCAGCTAAAGGTGAGGACGGTAGGTATATTAGCCAGAGGTGATGACTTGTAAGCAGTTGTGGGGTCAGCCAGAGCTTCACCTGACTCCTCAGGCTCCTCACTGACCTCTGCGAGGATAAGGGTGAGTGTGGGCTCTTCCTCAACCTGGGCCTCTCCTGCCACGTACTCCACTTCAAACTATGGCTCTTCAGCCACCGATGCAGTCTTTTGGGTAAATCGGTTCTGCTTTCTGAAAGATGGGCCTGAAAAAGAAATATATCATATCATCAAATAAATTCATACAAAATGTGAGTACATGTAATTTTTTTAGATGTCTCTTCATTTATGTAACATTTTTTCTGTAGTATATAGAGCCACAAACTGTTGCTAAACTTTAGAAGGCCTTTACTCCCGTGCACATGAATGAGAGCTAAAGCATGCTACAGTTTATAAGCCTTTTGTTTTTGCAACAACATTAGAGTGACATTTAATTTTCATGTATTTCCTGGCCAATAAGGGACATGATTGCTATGGCTAACATAATAAGTCTGGAATGCATTTATCCAGGATCATGATTAGAGGTACACTGGTCTTATGAGGGCACTCATGTAAGCATGTCACATACATTATTTAGCTAAGTACTCCTCACCTATATGTGTTAGTACACTGCAAGTAATGTTTGCTTAGATGATCTAGGCTGTTTTTAAAGTGACATTCATACATGATATGGATAACAACTGCATTATATTGTACTGTATTGTCATTTACCAGGTCTCTTATGATTTGAGGAGTGCACCAGGCTAGGTAGTCGCACGATCTGGGAGGGGTCAATATCAGAGCTGAGCAGCTCCTGCATCCTTGTCAGGTGCAGAGGCTCATGTGGGCCTCCTCCTGTCCTCTTGGCCACTGAAGTATGGTAAGCAATTTTTTTTCACTTTGGCCTTTTCTGTCAGCCCATTATTTCTTAAGCATATCTATGGTGCGGACAGTAATGCCCAGAGCATTCATTTGGTCAAGGATGCACCCCAAATTCGCTACTTCTCAGGTTCACTGGTGTGTTGATTCAGAAAACCCATTCATTTTGGATGGTAAGGAATCACCCCTTCTATGAGGATCTCTCATCGTCATTACATGTTGTAATTCTGATTCTGCCTAGAGCAGAAGCAGGAATAGCTCTGGAGGTAGATACTTGAGCAGCCATCTCTACTGTTTGCAGGATAGAAAAAAGGCTCCAGGGCACTCCAAAACTATCTGATTCTCTTCTGAGTGTAATGAAAAAACTGTGGTCCCAAAGATGAGTACAGATGAAAAAATATTTATTGCAACATACAAGGGTGAACAATAAAATACCTCCCACGCGTTTCAACCAACAACTGGTCTTTCTCAAGGAGTACTTTTTTGTTATCTCTACTGTTTGGCAGTCGAAAAATGGCAGAGGTTTGCTGTTAGGCAAGTGTTTTTATTTAAAATTGTAACATTGTCTTGGGCATGTTATTAACGGCATGCTAATACGTAATGCATTCCCTAATAACGTTCTTTCCAATGCGCATGCGCAGTGTATTTTTTAGGCTATAAAACTCCCTATTCATCCATGTAATATCACAATGTCGATATGCTAATGGGCATTACGTTTGTATGTCATTAACTTTGAGGATCCACGTTAATAAGGAGAAAAATAATGCACCTTACCTAAGTCTGGAACATAACATTATTTTGTCCAAATTAACAGAGCTCTGTGGATATAGCCCCCTTGAGCAAAATGCACTAAATTCTGTTATCTCAGGGTAAATAAAGATAGGTTACCAAAATGAGTAATTATATACAAAAACAACTGCCGTTGTTTAACGCATTTGCATATGCTTGTCAGGTTAAATTAGCACTGCCTTGCATTAGCTTCAAATAACATGACTCGTGCAATGCCTGTCTCATCTAAAGGTGGCATTACTTCCAATCCAGAGCCTGAAGTATGGGAGAGTGGGGAGAGAGAGAATCATTTGAATACAGTATTCTTTGCATATCCTAATTATCATATATCTCAGGTGTATTCCTTTTTGTGTGTTTGGGGTGACATAAAAATAACTTGGTAATCTAGTAAAATAGACTCTCTCTCCTCCTCTTCCTATCCTCCTCCTCTTTCCCCCCTCTCGTTTCTCTCCATCTTTAGGTAAGACCTAAATAACCTAACATTAAATCCCTGCATAAACCTGTAATGCCATTAGTGGATATGCGATGTAAGTGAAAGGCCTCCATGGCATATCATTAGCACTAGCAGTGGAATTGCATTAGCAGTGGAAAAATGTAACCATATGCTATTTCAAGGAGTAACGTTAACGTGGGGTGAGTTTTTTTAGTGGAGTTAGGAAGGAATGTATTTTTTCCCTTATAGGGACATTGTTGGATGATATTTCCCTGGGGGTTTTGTTTGCTTCCCTCTGGAACAAAATACTGTAAATACAAATATAGGATAAGTATCTGTCATCTAAATTTAGCACAGGTTGAACTAAATGGACGTATGTCTTTTTTCAACCTTATCTACAGTACGATGTAACGTTGTAACGATGTAACGATGTAACGATGTAATGATGTAATGATGTAATGCATTACCATAAATCTTACATTAATTTAGGTAAATGTTTGATTACTTTGCCTAACTGAGCTTAGTACTTATGACCATTTGTGATCTTGGGCAAGTCGTTTTATCTCCCTGTGCCTCAGGCACCAAAATTAGATTATGAACTACAGTATAAAGGGGCAGGAACACCTTGTAAAAAAAAAAGTATGAAGTGCTACATTTGTACTGAGGGATTTGTGCAATATGTGGCAAAACTTAGTTTTTAGGGGCTGTAATTTAAGATGTTTTAGAGATGGATTATATTTTATGTTGTTAATAAAGATATGGGGATTAGTCTATCAAAGTTTGGTTGAACTTCAATTTTTTCTTGAATGTTGAGTTATTAGTATTAATGGGTATCCCACATTGCTTATTGAGTTACTTTTTTCTTGCGTTTTGCTTTATCAGGGTCACTATGCCTGCAAAAAATTATATGTACAATGCTGTATATACTGTCAGCAGTATATAAAAAATATATATTATTATTAAAGGGTAATTAGAATAGCAAAAAGTACCCCTTCAAAGCTGTTGGAGCTTGTAATGCATCAACATGTTTACGAATAAAAAATGTTTTTAAAAGCAAAATACAAGTAGTTCTTAAACTACTGTAAGCTACTTTCAGCGTGACATGGGGAAGCAATTTATGGGTGATATGGATAAAGCAGGGGTAATATTATTTTCCTTGGTATTTACTGTATTAAAGATGTGCCCCTAGCATAAGTGTCCCAGAAAATTGTACAGTTTACACAAGGTCACCCATTGAGATTAAAGGAAAAAAAGATTTCACCAGCTGCAAAGGAAATGGTTCTTCACAGTAAGGGGCAAGGCACTGGAAATGTGGAATTTTCTGCCTTTGAGGCTCTAAAGCCAGAAAGAGAAGAAGCATTTAACTAAAGGCTGAATATAATTTAAAGAAGGAGAATTACAAACAATTTATTGAATTAAAGAAAGAGATTACAATAGCTGGACAGATCGTTTTTCAACAACTGTGTAAGAATTGTGTAAGACAATCACAATAGTCAGGCATTAAAAATGCAAAAATGCATTATTAAAATATCAGTCATAAAATTTGATTTTTGCATCCATCCTAACTGAGTTATTGGTTAACAATGCATATACAGTGACTTTGAAAAAGTCACAGGGTAGTGACGAAATGCGTAAGGTCCTGTCGATTACGTCGACATGCAGAGTCTGGTGGGGTCGGACCAGACTTAGAGCACTTCTGAGACCGCGACGACATCCACATTACTTCCCTGCAGCAGGACTCAGGCTGGTCTGCTCCCGCTTTGGATAAAGTGCCCAGCTGATCAACCTAACAAACCCACGCTGTTGGTTTTTCTCTGAGGACTGATCTCTGGAAGCGGACATGCTGGCGGTGATATTATTAATTCACAAACGCTATGTTAAAACTTTTCTGTTGTAAGTGTGCCTTTCTCCCCCCCTTTATCCCCCCTTTCCCCTTATTAAATACTTTTATACGCTATGGGGCGTGCACTCTCTATTCTTTTCTTTACCTAGGTCTAATCTTGATGTGGTTCATCCTGGGAGAGCTGCATGGACCCCTTAGCTCATCTCATTATTTTGCTGATTTTTGAAATTTGATTTCCTTCATTGGGACTGGTTTATTTAAGTTTTTCATTTATCCACATTCCTTATGTGTGTTTGAACAAGTGTGATTTTTATGTTTGATATTATAATATTAATTTAATTTTTAATTATATGAAATTGATTAATCACATTTCAACAAACATTATCATTTTTGGCGCTACTTTTCTGTTCTCTCTCTCTCACTCTCTCTCTCTCTCTCTCTCTCTCTCTCTCTCTCTCTCTCTCTCTCTCTCTCTCTCTCTCTCTCTCTCTCTCTCTCTCTATATATATATATATATATATATATATATATATATATATATATATATATATATATACTGTTAACTTGCTATCAGTCTATCGACACATATAAATAAGATTACGCATACTACATGCTCAACCTAATCGTTCTGCATATATTTTTTTAAATATATGTTTTAGGCTTTCGTACCTTTGACATGCAACAATTTTATATAGAAGATTTTCAAAATCACGTATTGTGCCTGTTTCAGAAGGTCCCATTCTTTTGTGTGGACTCGAAACAATCCATACAAACCTTCAAACTTCAATGTAACATTGATCAATATCAAAGACTGGTCAAATGAATGGAAGGATTTTTTTTGTTATACAATATTCTCACCGCTTTCTATAAAACATGAAGTGACAAGAAGCATCTGTTTATAAATCAACTTGAAGAACCGTGCTGCCAAAGGTTACATTAATAGCATATTTTCAATATTCTCCATTTAATTTATCATCAGGTTATAGTAATACATCTTTTCACCTGGCTTTTATAGTTAAAGGGTACTGCAGCAGCTGGGCTACCATCCAATAATATTATCCCAAGCTCTTTCACTTCATATACAAATGGGACATCTGAAAATCTGAAGGAAAAAAAAACAAAAAACTGAAGTCCTCCTATGTGAATAGCAAAGTTGAATATGTGATAAAGACAAATAATTGGGCATTGTAGTAAATAACCAAAGTGACACCATATGAGTTATATGTATAGATAAATGGGAAACTGCCCTTAATATATGCTCATCAGAACTTATTAATATATTAATACAAGATGATGAGGCTATTTTGTTGAATTTGACGCCTCAAATAGAAACCTTAAAAAAAAATAGAGGTAGATCCTCCCGATATCAATTTAATCAGGGGATTTGAACTGGATCTCGAAAAATAGGAACAAGAGATAATACTTATTAAAAAAATAAATATTCTCCAGAGATTTGTGGGACCTTGGGGCAGGCATAATATATAAATGGCATCATGGGAAGAAGACTAAGAAAATCATGAGCCAATTCAGCAATAATTGCCATGTCACGTCATCAGAGTTGACCATGTCAGGCATTGGAGAAGTTCCGGAAGGAAAAAGGCAGAGCACTGCTGCAATACAAAAATGAGGCTAAACACCGACAGTTACTCTTTGACAAAGCACTATGCGCGAAATGCGTTAGAGTTCTTCTACCTGCACTCCGCGCTGTACACCATGGAATAAAGGTGTTTTTATTTTAACCTGTCGGTGTTTAGCCCCAGTTTTGGATTGCAGCAGTGCTCCGCTTTTTTCCTTCCGGAACTTCTACTATACGACAGGCGTGATGCACGCACCATTACGGACTGCCTACACATTGTTAGTATCCTCTCTTTCTCCATTTATGCTCCAGGAGATGTGGACTGTTTATTTGGGTGCTGCTCTAGGGTGACCATATTCCTGAGGGGATATAGAGGGCCATTTGCTTACAGTCATCTGGTCCCATTTATATTCACCAGGTACTTGCTGATTCATGTCTCCATATATGAGCACATATGCACACCTAGTCAGAAGTACACACAGAGGCTCATGAAGTCTGTCTTCAAGCAAGTTTATCATCTGTTTAGTGATTTCTACAAGTCTTATGGACCTTGAGCACTGATACTAGGGATTTGTTCCTTTGCTTTCATGTCAGGCATTGATTCCTCTGATTATGATGTGCCCCCCACGCCCCCACCCCCCCAGTCTGGATTTTACATTAATATGCCTATTTTAGACAGGAGAGCACAGCACAGAGTATGAGGAGGTGAACGAGAAGGAGACACAAGGGGCTTAAAAGATCGGGTGTGCTACGGATTTAAATGGCAGAGGAGACGCTGGACACAGTGGCAACAGATGAACTAACCATTGTTAATCTTTCTGACATCAGTCTCTCGCAAGATCAGAAAAACGTGTTACAACGTGGTCTATCCTTCTCTCCGACCTACACATTGGATAAATCCGAATGGATTCAAGACCTTCATTTGTTCTGTCAGCAACTTCTGTTATTTAAGCATTTTTCAAAAACCACGGATTATACAGTATGGAAGTAGAGGGTGCCGTTACCATCTGGAGTGCAACACAACAATAAACTACTGTATTGATGATATGGTCTCTCTGTTACAGTAAGTGAAAGTGGGAGGCGGTGACATCCAGCCTGAGCATGTCCAATCATGGAACAGACCTGGTGCCCTCCTTCTAGCTGTACTTAAGGGCAGTGCCGCCCTATATTTGGCAGTGCCTCTATCTACTTGAGAGGGGAAGGTCACACAACCAGGAGTCTGATTATTGGGCCTTCTCTGGTCTCTTCCCCTTGGGGGAGAGTGAGTGTGTACCATATCTCTGCCCCTGCTAGAGGGGCAGGGAAGAGCTGGGACTGCTGTGGGTGCCCTTGGCCTGTAGTGAAGATCCAGGGACCATCCTTCAGTGAGTAGCTGACAGTTGCTGCATTGGGCAGAACCCTGCCGTTTTCTGTGCTGCACAGAGTGAGAGAATAAACCGTTCCTGTTGTTATTCTCCTGCCTAGTTTGTGATCTTACTGGGGGGGGAGAGGTGATAGTACTACTGTAGGAGATCATGTCCACCTACCTGGAGCCTACAGCAGATGGAGGCGCTGCACTGCTAGAGAACCACATGGGTAATGTACCTCAGAAACCTGATCCTGTGTCCCCACTACCATCGACGGACAGCTCAGCCCTCCTGTTACCAGCAGGTATCATGCACCTCACAACCAGTAATGGCAGAATCTCCCAGAGGGTGGGGGAAATACTGTTTACATATAGTATGTAGCACTTCATATTCTTTAATAGCTTACATTATAATGTTGTCATTCAGGAGTGGCTCAGTGAGTAAAGAAACTGACTGGCACTGAGTTTGAAGCAGGGGAATCTGGTTCAATTCCCGGTGTCGGCTCCTTGTGACCTTGGGAAAGTCACTTTATCTTCTTGTGCCACAGGCACCAAAAACATAGATTGTGAGCTCCATGGAGGAACACTGAAGAGGTTTTCGGTGTTTCTCTAAAAGATGTAATGTTATTCTAGCCTAGTGACCATGGATATGTGTTTCCCGGCCCTAGCTTGTAAGTCCTGGTAAGTGCAGGAAGTGTCAGGGTTAAATCTCTCCACATGGCCGGGATCTGAGTCCATTGCAAACCCGTAATATTGTTGCCATAGCCAGGTAATATTGTTGCCATAGCCAGGTGCAGGATGGATGGCAGTTGGGAGCGGTGCCATGTCTCCATATTGTTATTGGAAAAGGGGGTTAGTGCAGGGAATACTACCTGCCCACGGTGGCTACCCTGCAGGATGGAGGCACTGCACCGAGTAATCACCTACTGTATATGTCCCGTTGCTATTCCCACTACCACCGCGGAGACTCAGTCTTCCTTGCCTACAGCAGGTGAGCTACACAGCACCAGAGTACACGTAACAGGCAGATTTCCTGTAAAAGGGGGGAAAGGGTGTTACATTATACTTTGAGTGAGAAAAATATTAGGTGTTAGCGTGTTGAAGATCAATTTTGATTCTACAGCGAAGGTGCATTTTGCCCCTATTGTACTCTGCTTTTATCAGCTTACTAGTTAATAATAATAATAATAATAATAATAATAATAGCATGTTCTTGTATATAGTTGAGAAGTTGCCACTATATGTGGAGAAACAGGAGGAGTTTCAATAAAAAGGGTTGTATTAAATGTGCCTCGAATGGGATTTTCTTTCTTTTATTCTGCAGCAATTTGTTTGCCATGTCTGGGGGCGGCGTGGGAAATCTCTCCTACAAATAAAATAAACTTGTTTAACAAATGTATCGTAGCTTCAAATACATAAATTACAAAAGTTTCTTGAACGTATAAACAGTTTTCAGGCGACCGACACATAGGGAGTTTTTTTCATTAAACTGCGGTAGTGCCAATTTATTGCATGAAAACTCCAAATTGAGGTCAGCGGGAGTTTCCATGTGATAGTGCTTTAAGCGACACTATCACAATTTTATGAATAACTCCCATAGCCCCCACAGAGTTTTAAAACAGTGCAAATTTACTGAGAATTGACATCACTCAGTTCAAATCACTGCACTTTTACATTGTCTCCTTATTTTGGTATGATCTCATTACTACAAAAGCAGTTTATATTTCATGTTGTGTGGAATTAATGGTTTGGGCTTTTAAAGTTAAGTTTCCATATATTAGTTTGAAAAGTTCTTAAACATCTTATACTATTAGCAAACATTATACTGTACTTGTTCATAAGGTACTGTCATATACATTCTAGAGAGGTTTCAATTTATACATGTATGGCAAACTGTAATTATATTGCTAAATGCAACAAGGGCTATACGAGGAAACCAAAGGAACCCCAAATACAGCAAGTTTCAATACAACAGAAAACAATAGCTTTTAACCATTAGATAATGCTTATTTTCCAAAGCTATTGCAGACACAGTTGTTAAAAAGAAAATTATTTTTGGTTTAGGTTAAGGACTGAAGAGGAATTGTCAAAGAATGCACAGTTGAAAATGATTAGTATTCATCGTATTTGTATGTGGCAGATTGGCAGTGAACTATTTGAACACCATTCCACCTCTACTGTGCACAGAAAACAGCCTGCGAATAACTAATCAATGAAATCTGTTTCCCTGGAAATATTCAATTATCCTTAACCATTTCACTACTACATGTCCTTCTATTCCTATTTTCTTACGATCTGTTTTATTCTTATCTCTGTGTAGTGATTTATGTTAGTCCCCACAATCTCTTTAACTAATTGTTGCCATTATTATCAATATAAAACAAAAAACTGGGAAAAAAGTTTGGATGAATAATTAACCTGTATATAGACCAGTTTACAAATAGCCTTAGAGATCAGAAAAATATTCTAGAAACACTCCAAGGCATGAGATACTATGGGGACATTAATAGTTTAAAACAATATAAAAAAACCCACATTTGTTTAAAATTCATCTACATTTAACCTACTAAACATGCCACTGCCCTTAGTTCATGTTGGTCCTTGGGGGCACTGTCCCTTCCTTGAAAGTCTGCAGGCATAGTCAATATAAGATGTTCTTGGTAGAATATGGGAAGCAGAACAGCAATTATAGCTTCCCTTAAAAAAACTCAATATTTCTGACCTTATTGGCACAGATGTCATCTCAATTTAGCATGCAGAAGTATAAAATACAACTCATATCCCTCTAGATCCACAACTTTCTTACACTTAATGATGCGTATAAATCTGGATTTCAAATATAAGTAATCATGTTCTATAGTTTTTTTGGTGTGAAACATGATGCTTAAAAACGTCAGAAAAAGGGGGGGGGAGAGTTTCCCAGCACTCACTGACGAGTGGAAACGAACGGATAAGAGGATATGCCGAAAAATGAATTTAATAAATCAATAATTCAAAAGAAGCAATAAGTACAGAACTTGGAAAATGCTGTACACATGAGCAGCACATAACAATGAAGGAACTCCCAGTGAATAGTGAAGGTGAAAACACAGAGGGACAGGGAAGGAGAACAAGGAAAACCGCAAGGGGGAGGGGGGCGGGTGGGGCAGGAAAAAACAGGGAAAATTGGGGGGCAACATTTCAGGGTGATAGCCTCTTCCTCAGGCCCGTTCCCAGAGGTCCAACTGACCAGAGGTACTTCCCTATACCCTGTGTAAACAAAGATACAAAACCCCAGTAAGAGTAAAAGTCCAAACATGCTCCTAATGAGAAAACTATACAGCAATCAATGAAAAATGTATGTCCATTGCATTTATACATGGAGTTCAATAAACCAGCAAGGAGAGAGAATATAGTGTATACTGCACTTGGATAAGCCATCACTGTAGTCATGGAGTTCCTCTCTGCATAACCTCCTGATGTCATCGCAAAGAGACAGCCCACGACTGGAACTCCACCACTACAGTGCCGGCTGATCCAAGTGCAGTATATACTCTATTCTCTCAAAAGTTTGAACAACTTAACTCTTTCTAATATCTCATGTAAATTGGGGTTTGATTGTGAGGCACTTCGTCTACATAACAGGGAGGCTTACTGTATGTAGTTCATGTCTATGCATCTCCACTTGCATTTATAGGATTGGTGGCCTGCTCAATGGGGCGTAATTCCACACATATACAGTAGCTAAATCATCACCTAATGAGTAGTTAATGGGGAGCTCTGGAGTTTCCAAACGCATTCCAATCCTCATAAGCTCCCATGATTCAGAATGAATAAGTACTATGTGTCGACCTGATGTATGTATGTATGTATGTATGTATGTATGTATGTATGTATGTATGTATGTATGTATGTATGTATGTATGTATGTATGTATATATAGTGCAGAATAAATGAGTTCTTCAGTATTAGGTGATACCTTTTTTATTGGACTAACAATTTATGTCATAGGACAAGCTTTTGAGAGTTCTCCTCTCTTCTTCAGGTCAGGCAATACTGATATACAAAGGATTCAATGGCTAAAACAGTGTAGAGAAAAAACCAAAAAAAAAAACCAACAGATATGTACTGTAGATAAGGTAGGGTGTTAAAAGTGTTTGAAGCCAGGGGACGGTGACAAGGGAAGGTGGGGAGGGGGAGGTATGCTGGGGGGAAAGTGTTGATAAGAATGGAGGCAAGCAGGATAATTACAAAAAAATTTGATAGGGTGTGAGAAAACCCATGTCCGCATTAAGTCCTTTGGTTTTGGTGTCAAAGAGTCTTATCATTCTGAGTTCAAATGTTTTCCGTTCGTGGGTGCGTTTTAGCATCCCACATCACTTCTCACAACCAGATCATTCCATAAATGATTTAAAAATCAAAATCCTCAATGGAATGTTTAAACGCACCCAAGAACGGAAAACATTTGAACTCAGAATGATAAGAACCTTTGACACCAAAACCAAAGGACTTAATGCGGACATGGGTTTTCTCACACCCTATCAACATTTTTTGTAATTATCCTGCTTGCCTCCATTCTTATCAACACTTTCTCTTCCGCCCCCACCCCCCAGCATACCTCCCCC
Organism: Ascaphus truei; assembly: GCF_040206685.1. Lineage (NCBI taxonomy): Eukaryota > Metazoa > Chordata > Amphibia > Anura > Ascaphidae > Ascaphus > Ascaphus truei. Next base: position 103,900,481 of record NC_134484.1, read on the forward strand.
TCCCCACCTTCCCTTGTCACCGTCCCCTGGCTTCAAACACTTTTAACACCCTACCTTATCTACAGTACATATCTGTTTTTTTTTGTTTTGTTTCTCCACACTGTTTTAGCCATAGAATGACAATATTAATGCCATCTCCAAACTGGAAACCAAGTGGATACATACAATGAAAACCTTAGTTCCACTTGGTTTAAATACAGACATAGGGGCCTATGCAGAGAGCAGCGAATTTTAAAATTGGCGAATTTATTAAAAAGTAGCTTTTTTGGAGAGTTTTATTCTCCATATGCAGAAAAGTGCGAATTCTGCTATGTTTAACATGGATGCGTGTGGCGAGTTTAAATTGGCGAGATGCGCGCTTCAGAAACGTGTAAAAACAAATTCGCGCCTTTTTTTTCCCTTTGCAATGGCCGCGAGCGGCAGCTTCTTGCCAGTTTTTTCTGGCGAGGCATAAAGGAGACAATCGCGCCATTTTATTGGCGCGAACAGCCGCTAGATGCCGTTCGCGCCTCTCTGCATACGGATATTTTTAAAACTGGCGAGATTGAGGTTCTCGCCAGCCGCGAGGCGAGTTTTACAAATAGAAAAGAAAAATTGGCGCGTTTTTCGGAACTCGCCATTTTCTGCTGCTTTCTGCGCGATTTTCTCCAAAAAATGGCGAATTTCGAAATAGCGCTGCTCTCTGCATAGGCCCCATAGACTTAGGTGCTTTTCTCTGCTAAAAATTCCTGCATTTAATAAAATCAGTCAATAACCTGTTAAAATTATGTAGATTGAACCTGCTAATATACCATATATGCTAATAAGGATATTTCCAATTTGTTAACAATGATCTTTCCAATTTAATAATATCTAATATATATATATTTTGAAAATAGTAACCTATTGATGAAATTGATCACCTTAAAACAAGGTATCTTTATCATATATATTTATATTGAAATAACGTATCTTGAAACTATCACATTTAATTAACATCTTACTAATTACCATTTTTGATAAATTTAACATCTATGAGATTATTAGAATCCTTTGCAAAAATCTTTATAGATCTATTCAGAATATATATATATTTTATATCAATATAATCTATTTATTTTATGTTTTAAATATAAATTTTATGATCATGTGTATTAAAATTGTATGTAATTTTATTTAACAATATGTATAAAAGATGGGTTTCAGCATTTTGTATATTGATATCAGAACTAATTCTGTCCACCTGTGATATATATCCTAATACTGGTTATCTAATTAACCTATCAGGGACATGTATATGCTATTTAAGTAACAACCAGTTAGACACACAAATTCCCCAGATGAAGTCCTAGTTGCAGGACAAAACTAGTAGGGAGGAGGCTCTAAGACAAACTTTCAGCATCCCTATCCAACATCACATGCCAGCAGAACCCCCTGCTCATTACTGGACAGTTTGGGCGGAGTGACATCAGCGGGCTAGTTTCGCGAGACCAGAGGATCAACCAGGAAGTCACGGAGAAGGGCAGCAGGCAGAGGAGAACCAGCACGGCGCTTCCTGGCGTTCAACGTAAAGGATCCATACAGCAACTCCTGGCAGCAGGACGGAGAGGATTATAATATCCTACATGCTTGTTTACATCTGCTACTTTGTAAGTAGCGATCTACTTTTGCGCATATATTTTAACTAAACGTACTTCACTATCTTTTGTTTCTCTTCATCTATTTCAGAATCATTGGCAAAACCACACCCCCATTCTACTTATGCTCAAACTTATTATACAGTTAACAGTCATCTGCACCGTTGTTTCCCCCCTTTCCCCATATATAACTATATATATATATATATATATAACTGTATATATATATATATATATATATATATATATATATATATATATCTATACTGTATATATACTGTATATATACAGTATATATACAGTTAGGTCCGGAAATAATTGGACACTGACACAATTTTCAAAATTTTGGTTCTGTATGCCACCACAATGGATTTGAAATGAAACAACCAAGATGCAATAGAAGTGCAGACTTTCAGCTTTAATTCAAGGGGTTGAACAAAAATATTGTATGAAACAATTAGGAATTGCAACCATTTTCATACACAGTCCACTAATTTCAGGGGCTCAAATGTAATTGGACAAATTAACACAATCATAAATAAAATGTTCATTTTTAATATTTTGTCGAGAATCCTTTGCAGGCAATGACTGCTTGAAGTCTGGAACGCATGGACATCACCAAGGCCTTTACTGCAGCTGTCTTCAGTTGTTGTTTGTTCGTGGGTCTTTCTGTTTTACGTTTTGTCTTCAGCAAGTGAAATGCATGCTCAATCTGGTTGAGATCAGGTGATTGACTAGGCCATTGCAGAATATTCCACTTCTTTGCCTAACAAAAAAAACTCCTGGGTTGCTTTCGCAGTATGTTTTGGGTCATTGTCCACCTGTAAAGTGAAGCGCCATCCAATCAACTTCGCTGAATTTGGCTGAATCTGAACAGACAATATATCCCTATACATTTCAGAATTCATCCGGATGCTTCTATCTTCTGTCACATCATCAATAAACACTAGTGACCCAGTGCCATTGTAAGCCATGCATGCCCATGCCATCACACTGCCTCCACCGTGTTTTACAGATGATGTGGTATGCTTTGGATCATGACCCGTTTCAAGCCTTCTCCATACTTTTTTTTCTCCATCATTCAAGTATAGGTTGATCTTAGTTTCATCTGTCCAAAGAATGCAGTTCCAGAACTGGGCTGGCTTTTTTAGATATTGTTTGTCAAAGTTTAATCTGGCCTTTCTATTCGTGAGGCTTATGAATGGTTTGCACCTTGTGGTGAGCCCTCTGTATTTGCTCTCGTGAAGTCTTCTCTTTATGGTAGACTTGGATAATGATATGCCTACCTCCTGGAGAGTGTTCTTCACTTGGCTGGATATTGTGAAGGGGTTTGTCTTTACCATGGAAAGGATCCTACGATAATCCACCACTGCAGTCTTCCGTGGACGTCAAGGCCTTTTTATGTTGCAGGGCTCACCAGTGCGTTCTTTTTTTCTCAGAATGTACCAAAATGTTGATTTGGACACTCCTAATGTTCCTGCCATCTCTCTGATAGATTTTCTTTTTTTTGCAGCCTAAGGATGCCCTGTTTCACTTGCATTGAGAACTCCTTTGTCCACATGTTGTGGGTTCACAGCAACAGCTTCCAAATGCGAATGCCACACCTGGAATCAACTCCAGACCTTTTACCTGCTTAATTGATGATGAAATAACGAAGGAATAGCCCACACCTGTCCATGAAACAGCTTTCATATATATATTAGGAAGACCGCAGCACACTCAATAGAAAAATGGTAATTTATTTTCAATAAATCATCAGGCAGTCAACCAGCTCAAGAGCTATGTACGTTTCAGACCACAAAGTCTTTTCTCAAGCTCTGCAATGTACGTTGCTATGGAGCTTGTTGACTGCCTGATGATTTATTGAAAATAAATGACCTTTTTTTTATTGAGTGTGCTGCGGACTTCCTATTTTCTACATATCGACTGGTTGGTGTTCCCCGTCTATCTGCAAGCACCCAGACCCCTGTTAAGTATATTTTTCATTTTCCATTGTTGGTTTATGATCTTTTATTTGTGTGCACCCAGCATCTTTTTGTTTATATATATGTAAAAAAAAAAAATATATATATATCTATATTGTGGCAGGATGGCCACATGGCAGGGTCAGTAAGACGCTAGACACTGTGTAAAGCTTTAACTGTAGTGGTTTATTTGCCACAAACAAATAAACATAATGGGTAATGTTCCTTTAAATCATAATAAAACATAGGAAATAAACACCTATTCCCTGTAGGTAAAGCTAACTACACCATAGTTTCCGCCCTCACTAACTGCATGGCCAGCTAAGCTGGTTCCCAAGCCAAAACATGCCCTAGCATATGGAACAAGGTAACACAGTCTCTGCATACAACAAAAATGTTTTTGCTTATCTCTCCATTGGAGCAGACATCCCTACTACAACACTTGTTGTTCTTCTTCTTAGGGGAACTCAGCCCCACCTTGAGCCCAGAGAAACTCCTCTGTAGGTCCTCTTTAACCAGCTTATGCAGCTGGGGGGCACTTCTATCACCCCCCTTCTCTGTGGAAAACAGTCTCTCTGTCTGGCAGCTTCCTGTGTCTTTTAAAACACTTCCTCATTCAGTTCATTCAGACCAGGCTGATTAATTAGGGAGCAGCTGCATTAGCCATTCCAGTGAGGATTAACTCTATGTGAGCTGGAAAAGTAAACTTGCTGCACTGTTCTAGCACCTAGAGATACCCAATGGTATCACAATATATCTATGTAACACATGTCCCCCCCCCCCTTCTGGGAAATTTTACTGCTACATGGAGTGTGGTAGTACATACCTGCTGGCTCACAGTAGATCTGAGTCTCCCGCATTGTTGTAGGGGATGTCAGAACAGGCTTCTGGGGTAATAACTGATTCGTACTCATGGTGACAGCGCCCCCATCTCTTGCAGGCCCCAGAGATGTGAGGGACAATCCCTGCGGGAGAACTTCTTTACCCTTCCCTGATATATTGCAGTCTCAGGCCAGAAGGTATAGTAAAACAGGAACAAACTTTATTGCACACTGCAGATCTTACAGCATTCACAGCAGCCGGCAGTTCTTAGGGCCTTCACCCTCAGGATGTACCCTGGACCTTCACTCCAAGCCAAGGGCACCTGAAGCAGTCATAGCTCTTCCCTTACTCCCTGCTGAAGTAAGAGGAATAGTCTCCCATGCCACTCCCCTTAGGGAGGGAGTACAAACTGACAGAGCTCTGCACAGTTATTTGGGTAGACCAGCCTCTCTCAAGGGTAGAGGCAACACTGCTGAATTTGGTAGTGCAGCCCCTTAAGTACAGGAAAACAGGTACCAGGTCTGAGTCCCTGATTGGACACAAGGCCTAGTTGCTCCGCCTCCCCTGTGACTCACTGATACTGCTGGCTTACTGCCAGGAGAAGGGCATACTGGTAGCCAGAAACCAGCCCTGGCTACACTCTCCCTCTGGTGGAATCCAATGGTACCCACTTGGAACCAAATTTGCGGGTCCATCCTGCATATGAGTAACCTGTAACAATACATCAGGACATTAACAACTAATAACAATGGTATACAGCTAATAATACCATCATATGTACACATAGATATTTACCCACCCACCTTGGGATGGTGATAACTATAATAACCTGAATTTCTCCAACATGAAGAATCCTATTCTAATAATAATGCCTGGGATCAGGTTTCTTTATTATCCAGCCAGTATGGTCTGCTACTTGCACGAAGTAGGATCTGGATGGACCATTCTCAGGTCGGTATTATACCCTGTCCATAAAGATCCCTTGGCCTACATTCCAGATCCTCATGAGGTAGCATACCCTCTCCTCAGTCTGGTAAGCAGAACTACTACTTATGGATCTTAGGAGTCAATAACTGTGTCTCTGAGCCAAGCCTCTCGATTAGCCTTGATCTCCCTCATGATGGGCTCGGGTACATAAGGGTACTCATACCCATGAGACTGCCTGTACCTGGACAATATAGCCCTATCTGCCCTACTGAGCTTGGTCAGCTTTTTGCCCTGAGCCTTTCCTGGTCAAACCCAGTATATAGGTCCTTCTGGGGCTATCTCCTCGTATAGTATGGAGGGCCCGGCAGGCTTCACAATGCCTAACTTTATTTCCTTAACCCATCTTCTGAGTTCTTCTGCTGCCTCTTGGGTGGTATAAGTTCCCTCATCCCACCAATGGTCAACAGTTTCCCCGTCAATTACAGTTGCGGCAGCTTTTATTCTCTCAAATACCCGGTTTGTCCCTGGCTGGTTCCTGGAATGCGACGCTGTTCACCTGGCGCATGCCGCGTTCACCTTGCATTCCCAGCCACTGGTCATGCCCAGCTGATGCGTTTATTGATAATGGTTCAGATTTTAATAGGCTGCAATGCTTCGCGTGTCCGCCAGATGGCAGAAATTCATGAATTGTAATGCGCCGAATCAGTAATGTGTCGGCTTGCAGGTGTTTCGTTTAAAAAAGATACTGTACCAGAGTGTGCCATTGTAACTTGGCCTTGGCCTTGAGACTCAAGGAAGAGGTTGCAAAAATGTATCAATTTAGGCTTTTCATATTAAAGAAAGACAAAGACCAGTTTCAGTTTGTGTTACACTATTCTGCAGAGACACACCATGAGTGTTTAAGTGCAGCCCGCTTTCCAAAAACCCGACAGAAGTTATGCGTATTTGATATGGGCCGCGATTAATGCAACAGATGATAAGATGGCAACAGTTGTTCAAATTTATCAGTATTTTATCGAAAACTATGACTTTTACAAATTTTCGCCAACTCCTCATACGTGGAAGCGTGCAGTAAGGAAAAGGTTATGTAGTGACCCCTGTTTTCACCGTATTGAGTCCCAATTTGTTGGAGGGTATTGGTGTGTGTCACCGGATTTTTCCCGTATCTATGATCATGGAGGTGGCAAAAGGCGAAGGGTCATGTTAAAACCAACTAAGAAGCGAAAGTCGCTGCCAAGCAATGCAACAGCACCAGCACCGGCTTCCAATGACGGTCCCACTGTCAGTGACAACCCTGAGCCTGAGCCTGAGTCAGATTTGGCGTGCAGTTTTGATGAAGCTTGCATGTACCTAAGCGATTTCTAGCCTCAGCAGCTGACTACAGGTGGACTAGTCCCGCTGCAAACTGTCGACGTGGATGATGAAGAAAGCTGGACTGGCAGTGGACCGGCGCCGGCACCAGCTGAATGGGAAATTCTATGGTGAGTTGCCGTATTATTTTGGTGGGGCTGGCTGGGTACTTCTTTAGGGGGCTGACCATTACTGTACATTAAAACTTTTCTTTTTGTTTTTCATCAGAAAAGAAAACGGCTAATGGGGGGATTTCGATGGATAATATTGTACTGTATGCTGATGTTTTCTGGCCGTACAGAATACTGTGTAATAAACCCAAATAAATAAAACTATACATTTATTCTACATGTTCAGTATCGTGTCATTATGTGTCTTCTACAGTATACTGTACAGTGGTATACAGTGCCTAACATCTATGGGCAAAAATAATTTTATTTCTAGGTGCCCTAGAACAGAAGTTCCCACGCCAATTGCTCGTGAACTTGACCATGGCCCTAAGTAGTTCCCACGCCAATTGCGCGAATATAATGTAAAATAACCCGTTCTGTGGGTCTGAGCGGGTTTAAATTTGCCTGGTCCTCATGCGGGAGGACCCTTGCCATAGTGGCAAAATATCAGCCTTGCACGACCCCCGGAACCGGAGGTACCAAAAGACAGTTTAAAAGCACATTACCAAAGTGGCTTTTTTTCTGCCATGCAAGTCAATGGCAGAAACCTGAACTTTAACATCACCCTGACTCTGTTCTGTTGCCACGAGAGGGTCGCAATTTGCCATGCAATCCTGCCGCAACTAGGACTACATGGTGACCGAATTTGAGCCCTCTAGGTCGAACAGAAACGGAGTTGTGGGTTCCAGGTTTCTGCTCATTCTGACTTAGCCGGTTCAAAGCTTTCTCCGCCATTACGCTCAATGATAGGACCTTCCTCGCCGGCGTGACCCTTTCTCGCCGCCATTACTGCTCGGACCCTGTTGGGGTCAAGTGAGTGGGTTCCTAACATCTAGGGGCAAAATTTTATTTCTAGGTGCCCTAGAACAGAAGTTCCCACGCCAATTGACCTAGTTCCCACGCCAATTGCCGTAGTTCCTACGCCAATTGCGCGACCAGGCAGTAAAAAAAACAGTGCAGCAAGCCTCTACATTTGTTACACTGTCAAAGGAGCAAATGGAAACAATGTGAGGCAATTCAACATGTTCTTTTATTGGTGGAGTCAGTACAAAAACATTTATTTACAAATACTGTACAATGTTGAAACATTTAAAGTAACATCTCCTTTATTAAAGAAACCCAGTACTGTATAAAGTACAGTACAGTGGGATGGTGCGCAACACTGTCAGTCAGACCTGCACCAGTTCAGTCCTAGAGGGTAGCAAACAGGGCAGGTTTTCAGGGCAACATTGAAAACCGTGTCTGTTTGCGGCCCTCAGGGACTGGAGTTGTGCATGTCCTCTGAAAAAAAAAACACAACAACATCTCCTTTGTTTAAGTACAGCAGGTACTGTAGGGCAAAACATATATAGTACAATACAGTTCAGCACAACAGTATGGTCTCACTGAAAGTCCTCCACATTGTCCATCCATGGCCGATTCCTTGCATGGCGCAAAACGCCATTTATGCAGTCTCGAACGCCTTTCATTACAGGATCGGTAACTGCATAAAAGCGCCGCATTTCTTCCACAATGTTTTTCCTTAAATTGGCAGGAAGGGCCTTTTTAACGCGATTTCCTTCGTAGTTCACTTTGAACACCCACTCGCAGTACAACGTGTAGGGAACATGGTGCTTAAAAATGATCAAGGCATACTTGTGGGGTACACCAGCACTCATCACCCTATACTTCTCCCTGAGCCCTGGTGGCAGATCGCACAGGGTGATGTCGGGCACTGTTTCGATGCGAGCGGGTGTAGGTCTTTTGGGAGTGGGTGTGCTTGTGGCGACGGGCGATGGTAGGTTGTCTGGGAGGAAGCTTTCCTCCGGTCGTGGTCGCCGTGTTGTCTCCTGGCGTGGTCTTGACGGGGTTGTCATGTCCTCAATGGCATACATGTACACTACATCTTCTGGTGGAGGGGGGGCGCTTGGTGATGGAAGGGGGTCGAAGGTCCCATTCATCACATCCATGTCACCCCCCTGCTCCGGCGTTGGGGAAATAGGGGCATTAGCACCGAGCAAATAATGTATGCCCGCAATGTCAGCCTCTATCTTCTCCATCCGCTGATCCATCCGTTGCTCCATTTGTAGCATTCGTTGCTCCACATTTAGCATTGTCTCCAGAAGCAGATCTATCTTTGCCAGCACAATAGAATTCCCGGGGAGATCCACACTTATCCCATTCAGCATCCGGTCTAACGAGTTACTTCTTGTGCATGGCGTCTGGACATCTGGGGGGATGGGTGCAACGGAGGATGAGATGGGGGTTCCATGGACAGAAGCAGCATCGATGGAGAGTGGAGGAGGTGACCTGTGGATACCCGTTAGAGGAGAAGCGGCAGCGTCGTCGAAGAGGGATGGAGAAGGTGACCTTTGGATTTACGGGCGAGAAGCAGAGTCGTCTAAGAGCAAAGGAGAAAGTGACCCGTGGATTTCAGAGGCGGCAGCGTCGTCAGATGGAACCGGAGAAGATGGGGGTGGAGAAGACGGGATGAATATTTCTGGAACAGCTACAGCAGAGTCGTTGAAGCATATGGGAGGAAGTGGTCTGCGGATTCGATGGGTTGGCTTCCATTCGTTTTGTGTCGAGAGTACATCGCCGTATATCTTCTTGACATAATGAGGCTTACGTCTAAGAAAACCCTTAACCTTTGGGGTCAGCAGAAGGTTTTCTTTATTGGCCTTAGCCTGTCGCTTTGCCCTTGGCGTGGAAACGGCAACCGCCTTTCGCTTTTTCAGCATGACAGGCACGGCAGAGGTGAGTGGGTTCTTGCGTCCATAGAACCGGGGATGCTCCATGGAAGCAGGTGGCACAATGCATTATCTGGACAAGGGCAAGTTCAGATAAAGATCATGGAGTGGTGGGCTATGCAAAGTGTGTGACCTTTTATGCATGGCGACCAGGTACAGGTGTTGAAAGTGGGTGTGTGAGTCATTACCGTATAAATACACCATCCATTTTGTGTATTGACTGCACATAGAATACACATCGACTAAACATCGAATATACATTCTTGTGTTTGTATTTCTTTCTACTCGCAGCAATGCCTGTTAAAAAGATTTCAAAGGATCTCAGCATGCGAATTAAGGACATGTACACGAGCGGACACAGAATTGCTGCTATCCAATGCTGGTTAGCTACTTCTGACCTCGTTGTGCCATCAACCACCGTGTGCTATCATGCACACGGAAAAAACAGAGACCGGAAAAAGGCACCAAGGGTAACTAACGCGTAAGTATATTTATAAAACTTAACAAAAAAAAAATATAGAAAACTGTACTGTACATCTACAGTACAGTTCTATATCTACTGTAATACTGTTGTTATTTCTGTTGATTTATATTACAACATACAGTAGTTTGTCTATTTATATTTATAGTACAGCAGTATACATTTTTTGTATATTTCAATTAATCTTACAACGGTATATACTGTATAGGATGTACTGTATATTTATATTTATATTACAACAGTATATTTATTTTGTATATTTATATTTATAGTACAACAGTATATTTATTTTGTCTATTTATATTTATAGTACAGCAGTATACATTTTTTGTATATTTCAATTAATCTTACAACGGTATATACTGTATAGGATGTACTGTATATTTATATTTATATTACAACAGTATATTTATTTTGTATATTTATATTTATAGTACAACAGTATATTTATTTTGTCTATTTATATTTATAGTACAGCAGTATACATTTTTTGTATATTTCAATTAATCTTACAACGGTATATACTGTATAGGATGTACTGTATATTTATATTTATATTACAACAGTATATTTATTTTGTATATTTGTATTTATAGTACAACAGTATATATATTTTGTCTATTTATATTTAATGTATATTACAACATTACATTTATATACATTTTATATTGCTGCATATTAATAAAACAATATAATTTCTTTACATTGTAGGGAGACAACTGTTCTGGTGGACAAAATAAGTGAGGAGAATGATGAGAGGAGTGCATTAAGGGTTAAAAATACTCTGCAGGAAAAGCACAATCTGACTGTATCCGAGACCAGCATAAAGAAGATGAGACGTAGCATTGGATGGAAATATGGACGTGTGAGGTTAGTACTGGACAGTACAGGAGGTAAAACTGTTGTTTAGGAAACTGTACTGTACCGCTAAAATTATTTATTCCTTGTCATTACTGAGCGTACCCCATGATACGGGACACAAACAAAATCAAAAGAGTGCTCCAGGCCCAGGCATGGATCGACAGCGGGGAGACTTTCCAGGATTGCATCTTCACTGATGAGTCTACTGTGTCGCTGGAGAGATTTGCAAGATTTGCGTTCCACAAAAAAGGCTGCATATCTTTGAAGCCGTGGCCAAAACACCCTGTGAAGCTGCATGTGTGGGGTGCCATCTCTAGGCGTGGACCGGGATGCATTGTCATCTTTGAAGGTAAAATGTATCAAATATAATGTCGCCTAATGCACTGTACTTGACTAGTGTTGCCTTACCGTATGCACTGTACTGTACTATTGTGCAGTTTTTTGAGCACTTTTCTTTTCTTGCTATAGGAATCATGAATAAAGCTTTCGTCCAAGACAACATTGTGCCCGAGATAGTGCAATACATCACACGCGTCTTCCCCAATGGTCACCGCTTCTACCAGGACAACGATCCCAAGCACACCGCGTCAACGGCACATATCCTTGAGCGCGGCATCAACTAGGTGAAGACGCCAGCGGAGTAATTGCAGTAGAGCGTGTCCCATTTTTGTTCCCCACTGTTTTTAGCTCTTAAACCAATTGTCCTTTCTTTCCAATGACAGGTCGCCAGACTTCAATCCGATCGAAATGGTCTGGCATCAGCTGAAGGACCATATCCGGAAAGTTGCGAAACCCTCCAAAAAGGACGAGTTGGTGAAAGGCATACTGAGTTTTTGGAACGATGTACTCACCGTGGAACGCTGCAATAAATATATAGACCATATTGCCACTGTGTTGCACATTGTCATCGCGCGTAATAGGCAAGCATCAGGAAAGTAGTACTGTGCTGTAGTATTGTAAGTACAGTATGATACAGGTAAGTATGGCACAGTAGACTAGTTTGACAGTACTGCAGTAACTGCCTACTAACTGCCTACTAACTGCTCAATTTTTTTTCTCAGAGAAAGCAGCACCAGCCATGTACAGTAGTACTACAGTACACAATGCCATAATACAGTACGCACATAACTGCACTCATTTTTTGTTTTCTTGTCGTTCCAGGAAAAACGGTGGCCTAGGGGGATGGGGGCGTTGTGTCCAGTCAAATCTGCTTGTACAGTAAAATGTACAGTATATAAACAGCAGCAATGATGTACACAAAACCTCTCCTCTCTCAATGAACTACCGTACTGTACTGCAGACAGAATGAGGAAAAGATAAAGACTAAAGATAAAATAATTTTACTATACAGTATATAGTATATACAGTATATTATACAGTACATTACAGTACTGTACTGTATATAGTATTAAATAATATTCTTATAAATGTGCATTACTCATGTTTCCCCATGTTTAACAAAGGTTATCCAATTTCAAGCTGCCAAAAGAATTTAATAAAGGCTGCAGAATTTATTATTGTGTGTTGATGGTTAGAATTGCTGTGCACTTTACATGTTTCAACATTGTACAGTATTTGTAAATAAATGTTTTTGTACTGACTCCACCAATAAAAGAACATGTTGATTTTCCAAAGCATAACTGTTCAAACAACAGGCCTCTAAGGGTTGGGGGAGGGGGTTGGTGTGATTAGACGCAGGCGTACTGAGTGTTTGTAGCTCGGCTATGGGCGGATTAAGAAAACAATGGCAATATGCAGAAGGTTAACGACCCAGTGGAGAGAGGGGGTTGGTAGGATAGGGTGACTCAGCCGATTGACGCTTGGCTAGGGAGGGATTAAAAACTCTGGAGGTGTGTGGCTGAAGTAGTTAACAGCACTGTAATTTCAAAAGGCAGTTCATCATAATAATTTGATGAATAAACCCCCAAAGACAACCCCCAAATACAGTATATAAAAAGCAAGTCACTTTAACTCCCTTTGCCCCATGCACCAAAAATGTTTTGTGGCAGAAGAATTTAATAAAGGCTGCAGAATGTATTATTGTGTGTTGATGGTTAGAATAGCTGTGCACTTTAAATGTTTCAACATTGTACAGTATATGTAAATACATGTTTTTGTACTGACTCCACCAATAAAAGAACATGTTGAATTGCCTCACATTGTTTCCATTTGCTCCTTTGACAGTGTAACAAATGTAGAGGCTTGCTGCACTGTTTTTTTTACTGCCTGGTCGCACAATTGGCGTAGGAACTACGGCAAATGGTGTGGGAACTAGGTCAATTGGCGTGGGAACTTCTGTTCTAGGGCACCTAGAAATAAAATTTTGCCCCTAGATGTTACGAACACCCTCACTTGACCCCAACAGGGTCCGAGCAGTAATGGCGGCGAGAAAGGGTCACGCCGGCGAGGAAGGTCCTATCATTGAGTGTAATGGCGGAGAAAGCTTTGAACCGGCTAAGTCAGAATGAGCAGAAACCTGGAACCCACAACTCCGTTTCTGTTCGACCTATAGGGCTCAAATTCGGTCACCATGTTGCGGCAGGATTGCATGGCAAATTGCGACCCTCTCGTAGTAACAGAACGGAGTCAGGGTGATGTTAAAGTTCAGGTTTCTGCCATTGACTTGCATGGCAGAAAAAAAGCCACTTTGGTAATGTGCTTTTAAACTGTCTTTTGGTACCTCCGGTTCCGGGGGTCGTGCAAGGCTGATATTTTGCCACTATGGCAAGGGTCCTCCCGCATGAGGACCAGGCAAATTTCAACCTGCTCAGACCCACAGAACGGGTTATTTTACATTATATTCGCGCAATTGGCGTGGGAACTACTTAGGGCCGCGGTCAAGTTCACGGGCAATTGGCGTGGGAACTTCTGTTCTAGGGCACCTAGAAATAAAATTCTTTTTGCCCATAGATGTTAGGCACTGTATACCACTGTACAGTATACTGTAGAAGACACATAATGACACGATACTGAACATGTAGAATAAATGCATAATTTTATTTATTCGGGTTTATTACACAGTATACTGTACGACCGGAAAACATCAGCATACAGTACAATATTATCCATCGAAATCCCCCCATTAGCCGTTTTCTTTTCTGATGAAAAACAAAAAGAAAAGTTTTAATGTACAGTAATGGTCAGCCCCCTAAAGAAGTACCCAGCCAGCCCCACCAAAATAATAAGGCAACAAGACAGTACTCACCATAGAATTAAATTTTCCCCCAGATGTTAGGAACCCCCTCACTTCACCCCAACAGGGTCAGAGCATGTACAGTACAGTACTGTACTTTAAAATAAATTAAATATGCAATTTTACTATTACTGCGCACGCACGCACAGACTGTGTACTGTAGGTTGAACTGCGAAGGTATTAGACTTTAAAGACAACAGCTCGCAAACTCCCCCGTGCGTTTTTACACGGCATTGCAGTATTGCAGCCAGCGGGAATAAAATGCTTAAATCACAGCCGCGAAAATAACGCTATACACCCCGGGAGAAAACAACACAAAACCGCACATCACCGGGATATTCTGAAATTCGCGGAGCTAGCCGAGTTAGAATAAAGTTGGTCGCCACTGTAACACAAATTGCGTGCACTTCATGGGCATCGAGTACCCTTGGAATTTGGAATCCCACCATTTGCGTACAGTGCCCTGTGACCCACGGAAGAAGCTGACTCATCCTCTCTGTCTACTCTAGAGGACACACCAGAAGTGCCTGAGGGACTGGAAGGAGAACTGTTAGGTTTACTCTTAAATATTTCCTTTTATGACGTGGGATTCTTTACAGGAACCATACTGGAGGCATGAATTTCCCCCTCAGACCCCTAATCAAACACCACCCAGTCCTGCCAGTCCGTGGATGGTTTCGTAATCTTCTTTTTCTTACCCCAGACCCATGGTGACTATATCGGGACCCCAAACTAGATAAGGCATGGGCAATGGTGACAGGGGCAATGGTGCAAGGAGCTGGGGCCCTGGGAACAACAGAGTCCGAGACAAAGTATTTGAGCCGGGCTATGCCCCGACCAGTTGTGGTCTTCTTAGAGTCTGGGCCTAGAGGCCTTCTCTTTCCTTGGCCCGTAAACGCATGCATGTAGTGCTCAATGTCTTCCCTGGAGAGGGCAGTACTCACTGGAGCGGTAGCAGCACAGTCCCGGTCTGCTCCAGCGGTCGACACGGAATTGACGTAAATGGGTGGAGAATCACAAGATCCTGGTAGAGGTCCTAGTCCCGTACCGGAAGTACGTCATCCGCTGGGCATGGCACTGGAAGGTCAATTGGCTCCTCCATACAAAAGTAGGCATCTGGCAAGACCTCGTCTCCGGATTCCTTCACCGCTGCCTGCAGGAAGTAAGGGGATGGTTCCTTACCGCTCCGCTAGCTCACGATGGTTGTTGCATCATCTGGGACAGCCGCAGGTACCTCCTCAACAGCACTGGGAGCCTCCATATCTGTGGGGCTTCTCCACGGTTCAGGCCGCACCAGCGCTTGCTGTCGTGGGACCTCCGGACTCGCCCTCTCTACATCGCAGGTAGGTGGCTCTCTCTTTACAGCACTGCTGGTGTGGTCTGCCTGTTGGCGCGTCACCACTGATGCGAGGCTGTCATTGTCATCGTCCAATGACAGAGGCAGGAACACCTCCACAGGGGAACGGCATCAGGGCACCTCGCATTCACGGATGGCTATTGGCAGGAAGCCGTCCCGCTTCTGCGCCACCAGTGGAAGCGCTCCCAACTCTCCCTGGGCAGTCACCTTACCCTGTGGTTCTGACATCTGGGGTTCCGGATCTGGAATGTAGTCTGGAACCGGGGTGCTCGGACCATATGGAACGTCCATTAGGAAACACGGGCCCTGGGTGGTCGCAGCATCGTGGCTGTCCACCTCGATCAGTGTAGCTATTGAGCCTTCCGGCTGGGCACCAACAGTTATGAACGGTACCACTGGCCATAGATAGTAGATTACGCACTGCAATCAACGTGCTGTGATACTGGGTTCACCACCGGGTGTCCTGCATTGGGAGCACAGGCACCGCAGGAACGCTCGGCCAGCTATCTCCACTACCAGGAGGCCTCCTGGAAGATGGTATGGAGTTAGTCAATAATCAGCCATACTACACTTTCTTTGGGCAACTTTGATCATAAGCCCTTGTGAAAAAGCTCTGTCTTGTTCGCCAGCTTTGAGGAACTGAGGGTGCAGCAGCTCGTATCTGGCTCCTTCCTTAGTGTAGATAGAGCTTCTGATTGGTGCTCACTGTGCCCCTCCCTCTGGTGGAGTTTAGAGGTGGGGCACACAGTAGCAAGGAGGGTTTCTGGCTCAGCATTGAGCTACTCACATCACAGGGGTGGGGCTCTGGTTTTTCGCGCCAGACTCGGACAGATTTCTGCTCTGCGCACAGGAGCTCTCCAGACTTGGCAAGTGACACCATTTTAGATTACACAGTCCACATGGTGCACTCCCATGCCGGTCAGTCGCCATCTTGAGTTGAATAAAGTGATTAAGCATAGTGGAGGACTCATGATTTTGCAAAGGGCCTGCTCCTGGTACAACTGCAGCACATGGTATTTTCTGACCAGTGGGACATCAATATACCCCAAGCTAGGCAAAACTCTGCAGCATACTGCAAACGATTGCAGCCCAATGCAAGTGCTCTGGCTACTGGCTACTGGCTACTGACTAGCAGACAAAAAAAAGACTGGGGTGCCCAATGCTACATCCAATTGACAAAACATATAAAGTAATAAGTATACATTTTAAATACTTCAATAATAACAATATTTACTTGTTTATATAGTTAAACCCTTTGTCAATTGGATGTAGCATTAGGCACCCTGTCTTTTGTTTGCATTCATTGGCCATGCTCAGGAGCAATCTTTTTGACATAAATATATATATACAGTTGTGTGGAAAAGAAAGTACACCCTCTTTGAATTCTATGGTTTTACATATCAGGACATAATAACAATCATCTGTTCCTTAGCAGGTCTTAAAATTAGGTAAATACAACCTCAGATTAATAACAACACATGACATATTACACTGTCATGATTTATTTAGCAAAAATAAAGCCAAAATGGAGAAGCTATGTGTGAACAACTAAGTACATCCTTACTGCTTCCATAGGAATTAAGATGCTAAGTAGCAGACAGGTGCTACTAATCAAATGCCCTTGATTAATTGATCAGCAAGTGTGACCACCTCTATAAAAGCCGAAGTTTTAGCAGTTTGCTGGTCTGGAGAATTCAGGTGTGTGTTAACACAATGCCAAGGAGGAAATACATCAGCAATGATCGTAGAGAAGCAATTGTTGCTGCCCATCAATCTGGGAAGGGTTATAAGGCCATTTCCAAACAATTTAAAGTCTATCATTCTACAGTGAGAAAGATTATTCAAAAGTGGAAAACATTCAAGACAATTGCCAATCTTCCCAGGAGTTGATGTCCCAGCAAATTCACCCCAAGGTCAGACCGTGCAAAAAAACCAAGAGTTACATCTCAGACTCTACAGGCCTCAGTTAGCATGTTAAATGTTAAAGTTCATGACAGTACAATTAGAAAAAGTCTGAACAAGTATGGTTTGTTTGGAAGGGTTGCCAGGAGAAAGCCTCTTCTCTCAAAAAAGAACATGGCAGCACGGCTTAGGTTTGCAAAGTTGCCTCTGCACAAACCACAAGACTTCAGGAACAATGTCCTTTGGACAGACGAGACCAAAGTTGAGATGTTTGGCGGGAGGTATCAAGTCAGTTGTTAGATCAGCCCATATAACATAATCTTACAGTACTTTATACAAACATCACAGTACTGTATATTACCTACTATCTTTCCTACAATTTTAACCCATGCTTTTAATTGTTGAACTGAAGGGGATCTCCATAACTGAATAAGGGGTATTCATTTATAATATTTTCATGTAATACAGAATCTGCTGGCACAGAACAAAGTCAGGAACAATTGGTTCTGGAAAAAGAGGGGGTTGCCAATAGTGAATTACATGATTTGTACCATTTGTATTACAGTACATGCACAATCACATTCAGAAAATAACCTTCATGTGTGGGGGATTTTTATTATTCACATGTTTTAAATTATATAACAAGAATACACCATACACCATACACAATGATGTGTGTGTAATCAAGTTTGTGAGAAGACTTGATATGTTTCCCTAGGCTGCCATTTCCATTAGGAGTTATTTCACTTTGTGTTGGGAATTGTTCATTAATATTCTAATAGTACATTTCTGTAGGTACTATCACCTCACAGGTATTATCTTAGGTGGAGCGCTTTTTGTATGCTTTAACAGTAGTTTAGTCTACCATACACAATGAAAATATATTTCCTGTTCACAATATGCCACTTATAAACAAGCTATGTAAGATAATGGCATTGAAACTAAATTACAGCATGGATGTGATGATTTAAGAAAAGAATATCTACATGTTGGTTCTCCAATAGCTTTATTAAAATTATTACATGAATCAACGTCACTTAAATAAATCTGACTTGATACGTGATTAACCCAAACAGACCCTTTCAATACAGCAAAACTCAACTAAATTATTGTAGCAAACTAAAATGACTAACTTTCCATTTATATATTAATGCAAATAACTGAACTCCAACTATGGCAGGTTACAGGCTTAACACAGGTTTTCTTGAATGCTGACCTTTTTTCTTTCATATTTTAATCTTTTTTAATTCATAAAACATTATTTGCTAGATGTGTGTTAATAAATTATACCTGATCTTAAGATTGCAAGTTACTCTTCCACTGTACCGCTGTAAAGTGCAATACATCTATTTGATATACAGATGTACTGTAGCAGCAGTGATTCAAAACACGATTGCGTTAATGAACACCAGATTTAAAGCAAGGTTTAATGCAAGATTTATATTGGCTCCATTAGTTTGCAATAAATCTCAGGTTAACTTGCATTACATTAAAGCAATATCACACTTTTTCAGGTCCATTAACGGGATTATTGTTTTAAATAACGGGTGCCACATCTGTACATATTTACTGCTCATGCTTATTTAGCACCTCAGTTGCAGTTCATTTCATAATATGTTGCCAATACATGCTGTAGCAATGTAATAATAATACAAGCTGTATTCGATTTTTGTTAATAAGGTGTTATTATAGTAGAAGAGCTTCATTTGAATCAATTCTTAATATAACATTAAAGGTATGTCCTTATTTGAAGAATAGAAAATGGAATACTACAGTACACATCACTGTGGTATTGGTACAGCAATGGTATAAAAAAGGAGTTAGACCTCAGCTGCTTCTTCTGAACAGGGATGGTCTAGCCTTTGGCAGACTCTTTCTCTTTGGAAGTGGTGGTTGCAGTCTTTTCCTATTCTATACAATCTTTATTTTGTTGAGAGGGAACTATCTATTTTGACATGGTAGGAGTCTTGTACACATGGGCTAGCCTCACCCTGTTCTATGTTTGGTTATTCCTTGTTATTTATATTTGTGTTTTTTCTTCCATCCACATGTCTCCCTCCGCATTACCTCCCTTTGTGTCATTGTCCTGTTAACTTGTGTACCTACATATATTTGACTATCTGTGTCTGTGATCCGTGTCCTTGCTCTCTATGGTCTTATCCCAACACTACTCAGTCCTACAACCAAATATTTCTAAAATCAGTCTGATATGGTATATACGCTGTTGCACATAATAAACTACACTCTTGGTTCTATGTTGATGGTTCATTATGACCTTTTTTTAGTGTTTTCCCCTTTCTTTGGTGGGAATCCTCGGTTACCATTACATTGGCTGGGTAGGTGTAAGTCGCTGTTAGTCATATATCTTCTCTTTAGTGGTCTCCATTAGGACTTCACATTAGCTTTAATTTAAATCAGTTGTCTATTGAGTCTACAAATGAACTTAAAAAGAATAAAGAGTGGAAGAGAGAGTCACTAAAGTATTATGGTTACTATTTCTGGTTTAAATATGTTTATTAGTTACAGTTTAACGTTTTCATTATGGGTCGACATGCTGTCAGACATTGAGGGGTAATAGGAGTGACGCTCAATGTGGGACCACCCACTGGTCTAAGCACGTTTGCTGTCACCGATATGGGGTAGATTATTGGGATGAGGTTTATGCCTTGTCAGGTGAGATGTAGATTAAAGTTTAAGATTAAAATGAGAGTTTAACAATATTTCAGATTGTATGCATATATATGTTTGTGGGTTGAAGGTTATATTAATAAGGATATGAGGGTGAGGATGGTTTGATGAGACAGCATGCAATGTTTGATGCCGGACTGAGGGCCGATATTGCTCACAAAGAAAGTGGGAGATGTCGCCCCTCAGACCTGATACTGGAGACATGTGAAAACAAGAATAGGTCTATACTGATGATTCTGTGTGGGTGTGCTGCACAGATTTGCCCTCGCTACATCTCCTAATTTATTTTTTGCATTGAAATTATATATACAGGATATATATATATATATATATTTTTTTATATATATAGTATATATATATATATATATATATATATATATCTGTGTAAGTAGAGGAGACTTCTCCACTCAACAGAGGAAGTGAGTCAAGATGGAAGCGCCGGAAACCCACCCATGATGCATAGTTCAATGTATGTGGTTTTTATATGGTTTTATATATGTCTGCAGAATCACAGATCAGATACCGCCAACAAACATTTGAATGAATCATAGATTCCACCTTACCAAAAATATAACTGTACTGTAGTCCTTTTTCCCTCTGGCATGAAGGGACTACTGGTGCTGGCTTTACCTGTAGGCTCACAGAGAGCTGAGCCTCCGCCACTGGGAGCCTGGGTTAACAAATATATAAAGTGTCAGTGCTGCCACCTGCACATGATCCCAATTACATGAGATAACCCTGAAAAGGAACCAATAATAACAGCTCACAGATTGTGCAATACTGTCATATATATACTAATCAACACAGAGGATATAATAACTCTACTGGTTACAGCCATCACAGTTATCACTAGCCACGCAGGCTTTGTCCCACCACCGTGTACCCCACACTGTGTCCACAAACCAGAAGAGACCCAGAGTCACCTCACCCTCTGAGTGTCCCCAAAAGATACCCTCCCTTCCAGCTGTGATAAGCGCCTTACTATATAGTAGTGTTGGTGCACGTTTGTTGAACATGTACCTGCCGGGTGTGTCCACACCCAGGTGTGCTGACAAGGAGAGGTAAAGGGATCCACTGATCCTGCGATATCCTCCACCGGCCGAACACCTCCCACTGAAGTGACCCTTGCGGTGATATTCGCTCCCTCTCTTCAGTCTGGTCCCAGACTGCAGATAACAAGATGTTCCAGAAGCAGCTGTGACCCTACTCTGGCTAACCACTAAAGGCAGTGTCCCTAACTAATGGGGCCTTCCCTAGAGCAGCCAAAATGTAGGGTGAGTTGGGCCTAGCTGGGGCCTGGGGTGTCTCTGTCCTAGTGCAGAGGGTCACAGACCCCTGCACCTACACACCTTCCCCTCTCTGAGTCCCGGCTTCAACTGCCTTCCTTGTTTAAATGCGCAGAATATAACTGCCTCTGCAGAAGATCTCTGCCGCGTGATTGGCTCCCTGGCATCATGTGTCACATGTCCCTATGCCTGCTGGGGGCTATAGTCCCTTGCAGAGCCTTCTAACATTGGCCCCATGTGCGTCTGCTCCACTGCGCCTGCGCGACCCTAGTAATGGCCGCCGCAACTCAGCTCGCTCTGCGCATGCGCAGCTTTACTCAAGATGGCGGCACCCTGCAACAGGAGCAGCCAGCGAGCCCGCCGCCACTGCACCCTCCCCGTGACATTGGAGGTAAGGGGGAAACACAGGAAGCCTCTGGGAACATGGAGGACCGGGTTACATAAGAACAAAGATGGGAAGGTATGCTACACCTACTGACCTTGGGTTTTAGTTTGCCCCCCTTTCTTACTTACTGACTTAAAATATAGATTAAGCAAATTTCTCTGAATGTAAAGAGGGATAACTAAGTGAGTAAAAAGTAACTGTTGTTAAAAAAAATTAGGAGAATTAACAAATAAATTGTTTTTGTGAAAGAACTACTTTTTTAAAGTTCTAATACTCTCAGATTTAAAGATCATTATTTCAGTCAGGCTTTTCTGAGTTCAGCTGGAACTGAAAAATTGGGTTAGGTATACTTAAATTACACACAATTATAGATTATTTTTTATTGAGCAGAGAATTTTACATTTAGTTAAATACGTCAAGTTAGGCACATTTACATGGTCAGACCTTGCCCCCATAGAACTTGTATTATCACTAGGAGACAGAAGAGTACCTCAATTGACTTGGAGACTCAATTAGACCTTGCTAAAAGACACAGACATCACAGAGAAGATTAGGGACACTCTTTGGGACTACATCCAAATAAATGTGGCTAGTAACACCTCGGCCGACATTAACTGGAAGCACATAAATACATAGTGAGGTATGAACTAGTCAAGAAGAAATAAGGAACTCTGGCTATGGAAAACTTAATCAAAAAGATCCAAGAGATAGGAATAAGACACAAAAAGAAACAGACTGTAGAAGAAGTCTAGAATTAGTGAATCTTAGTGGGAAGTTCAGGGGTTTAATAAACCACAAAATAGAAAAATCTATGCCAGGATCACAACAACGGTTTTATGAAAAAGGGAATAAGGCAGACAGATTACTAGCCTTACAACTGAGGGGGGATTAGGGGGGGGGGGTGAAAGACAGGAGTGCCAGTCAAAGCCCCAAACAACTAAGAGAGGAGTTCTGAAAATGTTACGCTAATTGATACAACCTTCCCCAACCAGAGTAGGAAATTCTGTTGAAAAAAATAACTAATTACTCGAAAAGGGTAAAAATGAAAAGATTGGACCAGGAAGCATCTAAAATATTAGAGCAATTTATAGGATTTGAGGAAATTGAAGAGAGTTTCAAATCAATGCCGTCAGGTAAGAGTCTTGGGCTGGACGCATTGTCATTTAAATACTATAAAGAATTCCCAATATGCTAATTAAACACGTGAGGGATGTGTTCGCCCATATTTTAGTTTGATATACTCTTATATTGAGTAATGATTAATCCGATTCCTGAAGAAGCCACAGCGAAACGCGTAGAATCGATCTGCTGTGGGAGGTGACTGAGCTGGGGAGAACATTGGAGCTAGGTGCTGGCACGGAGACGGACACACAGGGCAGCTTCTTCCGCCCCAACCCGAGACGTCACAGGACGTGACGCGGATAGACGTGACGCACGCGGAAGCGCTCTGCCGCTCCTGGAGACACCGGCACTCTCTACAACCAGCTGTCCTCTCCCTCGAACGTAAAACATATTGGAAATGTGAGTGCATCATGCATATGTTTGTTAATTGCTGCTAATACATTATTTAGACCATACTGTACCATTGTGCGTTCTCTCTTTTCTCCTACATAAACCTTGGGAGTTAAACCCTGACCACAAACAAGCTTCCTGATACGTTATCAAGACACCACTCTGAGGGGGAATCCATTAAAGGGCTCCTATCAGAGAGAGAAGTGTCTCTGATACGCCTTATATTGACATTGTCAATTGTGAGTACCACCATTGCAGAGTTATCTTGAGACTTCATTTGTTTATACCATCTGCACTATTATATATATTTTTTCTTTCATGTTCACGAGACACACAGCGCTCCGCTCAAATTGCCAACCTACCAAAGATCTACCTGGACCTGGACAGTCCGTTTAAAGGGTGTAGAGCTGCTTTTCATTTGTTGTATTTCACATCACCATTGTATTCACTTTTATTGGTGGAGGTCATTTATCATATTATATGATATATATTTAAAAATTTACATATCACTGTCACTTGCACTGTATAGACCATATATTGTTTCATTTTAGTCTAAGAAGCGCCCGGTTTTTATTTTTGTTTCAGACAGATTACTAGCCTTACAACTGAGGGGGGATTAGGGGGGGGGGGTGAAAGACAGGAGTGCCAGTCAAAGCCCCAAACAACTAAGAGAGGAGTTCTGAAAATGTTATGCTAATTGATACAACCTTCCCCAACCAGAGTAGGAAATTCTGTTGAAAAAAATAACTAATTACTCGAAAAGGGTAAAAATGAAAAGATTGGACCAGGAAGCATCTAAAATATTAGAGCAATTTATAGGATTTGAGGAAATTGAAGAGAGTTTCAAATCAATGCCGTCAGGTAAGAGTCTTGGGCTGGACGCATTGTCATTTAAATACTATAAAGAATTCCCAATATGCTAATTAAACACGTGAGGGATGTGTACGCCCATATTTTAGTTTGATATACTCTTATATTGTTTAAAGGCGATTTTGATACCATCTTTTTATTGAGCTGTTGTAACTCTTGAGGTACACCAGAATAGTTGTATCATTTAGTTCTGCTTTTATTATGAAGTATTCAAAAAGCCGACATGCCCTTTATCTTTAATGTGTATTTGCAACAGTTGCTCCAGTTACACAGCCATATTATGAATTCAATTTTCATCTAGCACATTGATATGTAATTTTAAGTATTCAAGGCAGAAGGGGGACCCAACCCATATGCCATTATTCCTTTGAGGAAGTTAGGACAGCCCTTACGAAATGCATAGGGAAGGCGAGGATGTCCCTTTGAGCTGCCAGGAAGTGACATAACCAACAGGAAGTGGAGTCAGGGAGATGGATTGGTTCCAGCTACTTACAGGCATCATCCATCGAACTTACCTGGTCAGCGTTACCATAGAGGATCAATTTTTATGTGCCATAACAAACTTCTTACATTTTTAGTGCATTTCTTTACTTTATTTTTGATAAATTAAAAATACTACACAATCATGCACTTCTGTACCATAGATACTCCACTGTTCTGCAATTGCAAGGAGGGGATCCTACTTGAAGAAAGCTGCACCACCAACAATATTTGGACTATTATTTTTGGAATAGCACCTAATGAATTATTGTGAAGGTTTTTTAATAATATTTAAAACTTTTTTTTAAACCATTTTTATTGATAATCTTATTATTAGTCTTACTAATTGTCCCCTTATCTAAATACAGTACAGCAGGTGAAGTGAAAAAAAAAAGACAAAAAGCGAAACAAAAACTTGGAGTAAAGTATGGTCACTCAGTACCACCCAATAAACAAAAATCAAGACATTTATAACACAATTTGTTTATCGTATTTAATCATATAAAATTATTATTGGAGTAAAAAAAGTATTTTGTAAAAAAAATATTAATACTGTGTACATTCCAAATTTCAAAGGGTGCCTCAGAAAAGACATAATTTTGCCTGATAGCTAAAAACATAGTAGATCTCATATAGTTAAACCTTTACAAACATAATGCATAGACCTCTCATACATAATATAATGAAATACTAAAATGTTTATCACAGAACAAATATTTGTCGTAAATAAAGTAGTCCGATATGCAGAGGTTCAGATATTTTCCCTGTACTCAGTTTGGGTATAAATGTTATTGCATCCTCTTCAAAAATTCCTCAAGCAGAGAAAAGTGACTGGAGACAGGTGTGAATATGTCCCCAGACATCAGTCAAACATCTTCCCAAATAGTGCCTTTAGTTGCATAGTTGTTAACATAGCCTCCAACAAAATATCATTGTTACCATTGCCTCATTGCTCTTTATCCCTCAGCAATTGTGTCTACCAGACATAGGGTTTTCCCGGACTCCTCCAGGCATCAGATGTGCTGACTATTCCATTTTCTCAGTTAAACACGCAATCTGAAGCAACTCATCAAGCTCTTAATTGTGGTTCATGTTCCCGATTATTGGTACTGCTGCAGCCCTCTCTGACTTTTGTGCTGTTAGACCAAGCATGTTGGACCAAGCATTATGGCTTTTGGTATGGTCTGTATGGGAGTTTGAGATGACTGCCGCTGCTGCCCTACATACAGTGTGCTCCAATAAACCAGTTAATGTCAAATTAAAAAAAAAACCTTTAATAGTACGTTGTATTAAATGTCTTTTCCCCCTTGTGTTGTAAAGAATGACAGCAGCATCGGTGATGGGATAATTTTAGGACTGCTTCACTCAAATGTTCACAGGATATTATGGAATTATTCATAGAGAATGAACTGAAACAACTCAAAGTAGTCAATATAGAATTTGAAAGTTTTAAATTTGACCTAACTTTGTGACTCAGTCACCGAATTTTGGGCACTTTGAGAACCATTTACAAAAAAATATTGACACATTTGTAAACGAATTAAAGGGATGTAAACAATGGAAATTCCAAAGGGATCTTAAAGATTTCAGGGAAGGAAAAATATACAAACACCCTTTTAAAAGATCTAAAATAAGAATCCAAGATTTTAGTGAATCATCCACGGAATGGAAAACGTCAGGTACTGAACAAAATATGAGACACCAACTTCAGTATAGAAAGAAAACATCTTTCAAGCCAAAAACCTCATACAACCTCCTACCACCTACACAGCATCCATTTTTTAGAGCAAAGGTCTCAAGCCAATATCAGCTATGAAGGAGGAAGACCAGAAGAAGAAATAGGATGGAACATACTGTAAGTGACAGAAAGATCTGGACATACAGCTGCTGACAGGGCAGAATACCACAATTTTAAAGGACACTGATGAAGACTGTAAAACTAAGGCCATCAACCTCACTGGGGTAACTCTCAATGAACATCATCATAATATCCTGTCTGAGTGTCTGTCCTTTGCACTGACAGCAAATTTTAATCTGTACCCCATTGTTGTAAACCTCTTTGCTCAGAAACTGCTCCTTCATAAACAATTTACTAGAAGCGAAAAATGAATGTCCACCAATCATGGTATTGATGACATAGACCCCAAGGATCTTGAATACCTATATAGCCCTGGTAGGTTTGGGGCTATTATTCTGTCCTCCTTCTGTGCAATAATCCCTGGTAAGGGCAGGTTTGCCAGGAGTTAAGATGGGTTCTCCCCACTCACTGCAGATCAGTGAGGTACAGAAAGCAGTGCAGTCAGGCCTGTGTCCAATAAGGGACAAGGGCAGGCTCTTGTTGTATCTGTCTTAATGATCTGCATTTCCTGTATTGAGTCAGTTGCTCCTACCCTGAGAGGAGCTGAGTCTTACCTAACCAAGCTGTCAGGGTCCTGGCAGGCTTGAGGCCCTCCCCCTGGGAGAGGCTGGTAGACTGTTCCCACTACTCTGATAGGGGGTAGTGGAAGAGCTGGGCCTGCTTCCAGGGCCCTGACTGGGAGTGAAAGGCAGGGGTTATCCTGAGAAGTACTGCTGTGACTGTGTATGCTGTACAGTGTGCTGCAGAGGAAATAAAGTGTTCCTGATTTATAAAGAAGTGGTTGTGAGACTGGAATCTCTCATCCCTGAGTGGGATGTTCTATTCCAGGGATTCCACCCCATATCCTGGGGCCTGCACTAGATGGAGGCACTGTCACTGTGAGTACGTACTGGGTATGTCCCCAGAAGCCTGTCCTGACCTTCCCCATAATACCATCAAGCGGGAGACTCAGGAGTCCTGTAAGCCAGCAGGTGCGCCACACTATTATGCCTTGTAACCAGAGTAGCATTTCCCCTAGGAGACCCTATTTGCGATTGGGTGGAGGAATACCCGTTACAATTGGAGGCACTGCTGAGATAATCAGGACAGGCTTTCAGCGAAGCAAAACAGAAAGATTGAAAGTATGCTTCCAGAACAAGTGCTACTGAAAGGGGGAAGTCTAGGGATAGTCAGGAGAACGAAAAACCTCGCAAAGCACGCCCTAGACTGCCCTAAAGGGTGAATAGGTCTGGAGACAAGGCTATTGCTGTTCTAGTCAAACCTGAGGCGGTAGTCAGGATGCCTAGGGGGTGGCCTGGTTAACGCAGTTAAGAGGGACCCCTAGATAGGATCCACGATACTGGCAGCCAAGAGGGGGAGACACGAGTACTGCACAGGGAAGAGCCCAGAGTACTACTAGCCAGGAACCAAGTCTATGAACCGCAGAGCACGTGTATGGACTGTCATCGTGTGCAGTATACAAAGAAAGAGTTTTGCCTAGCCTGGGGTATGCCGAGTTTACCATTTGCCAGAGGCTACATGTATTGCAGTGTTCACAAGAGAGTGAGTTCCCTGCCAAACAGTGAGGGTTGCGCTACAGTGAAAATTGTGGGTTCACCTAAGATGGCGGCTGCTATATGCGATAGTGAAACACACGGTGCGAAGAAGCTAAAATGGCGGTTCCCGCCGAGTCTGGATGGTGCACGTGCTGCGTGCAAAAAGACTGTGAGCAGAGTATTTGCAGAGATTTGGCCGGGTCTGGCGCGAAAGCTAGAGCCCCGCCTATGTGCATCAAGTGGCGCGAAAGCAGGAGCCGCGGCCCCCTGTCCTGTGACTGGCTCAGCGAAGAGTCCACATCATGAGGTGACCCTGCTCTAATCTCCACCAGAGGGAAGGGTCACAGTGAAAGCCAGAGTCACGCCTTACTACCGAGTGCCCCTCCTCTAATCTCCACCAGAGGGAGGGGGCACAATGAGAGACAATCCCAGAGCTTTACCCAAACTGAAGGAGGAGCTGGATGCGAGCTGCCGCAACCTCAGACTGATGGAACATGGCGGGCCAGAGGAGTGAGTTACCCCTTTCTTTTGTGCCCGTGTATACATAAAGTAAGAGCAGGCGATATGGACTTTGCCTATTACTCGCTGCCAGAAGGTTGCCTGGATGTACTCACTGATGGGATCACCAGCTTGCGGTGTTTGGGCCCTGACTGTGCATGCCTGGGAGAAGACCTTGTTTGGGGGGCTATTTTCTTTGTGAATGGGGCAAGCCATCTTGTGTCTAGCCCGCTAATGCCTACCATTGGGGTGTACCAAGTCCCGACGACTGAGACAAGG
Source organism: Ascaphus truei (assembly GCF_040206685.1). NCBI lineage: Eukaryota > Metazoa > Chordata > Amphibia > Anura > Ascaphidae > Ascaphus > Ascaphus truei. Next base: position 103,929,244 of record NC_134484.1, read on the forward strand.
CCCGAGCCGGTTCCAGAGACCGCAACCCAAATGCTACCGGGTGAGGTGATCGAACCTGACGAGGCCAGAGCCGGTCCTCTGGTGTCAGCAAAGCCTGATGACCCAGCGGTTATGCTATGCGATGTGGGCCATGTCGATGCTACCCATGCGGAGGGCCCGTGCGCCCCAACAAACGTTCCAGGGGGTCCATGCACTCCGGTTCAAGAAGCGGAACTCACGATGGTGGAACCCAAGGAAGAGACAGTGACTGCCCAGGGAGGATGGGGATCGCTATCGCTGGTGGAGCAGAAGCGGGACCGCTTCGTGCCGATTGCCGCCAGTGACTGCGAGGGGTCCCAATGTCATTCCCCTGCGGAGATGTCCCTACCTGCCTCGTCGGACGATGAGTGTGATAGCAGTTCAGTGGGGGTGATGCGCCTACCAGTGGACCCCTACAGCGGTGCTGCAAGAAGAGAGCCACTTACCTGTGATGTGGAGCGGGTGAGCCCAGATGTCTCCCGACAGAAGGCGCTGGTGCGGCCGGAGCTGTGTAGCAGTCCCACGGCCGTGGTGACTCCCAGTGTGTCGGAGGAGTCCGGAGACGAGGCTAATCCCAGCGCCTACTTCCGCATGAAGGACAGCGTTGAGCTCCCGGTACCCCGTTCTGCGGATGACGTACTTCCTATGCGGGACCTGACACAAGATGACGCAACCTCGCGAGAGGATGACGTCACTTACAAGGCAACCTCCGGAGCAGACTGGGACTGTGCTTCGACCGCTCCGGTGAGTAGCGCCCTCTCCAGGCGAGAAATGGACCACTACATTTACAGGGTGGTAGACAGAGGGAAACGCTGGCCTGTTGTGGCTGCGTCCAAGCAGCCAATGTCCCCTGCGGTAGGCCGTGGCCTTGCTGAAGCCAAGGACTTTGCCCCTGACACTGTTGTTTTCTATGCCCCAGTCTCTGGCCCCATTACCCCTGCCTTTGCTCCTGTCCCTGTCCCATCTGGTTCGGATTCCAGATACAGTCACCACGGGTCACTGGGTGAACAGGGGGTCCCCAAGCCATTCACTGATTACAAGGACTGGGTGGGTTTGGTTCAGGACTCTGGAGATTTGGGTAATGATGTTGTTCATATTGTGCCTGTTGCTCGGGTAAAACCCTATGTGCCTCCAGTGTCTGACAGAGTTGTCAGAAATCACCAAAAGTCATTATTTTATTTTGTCCACTCAGTAGAGGGGGGAATTGAGTTTGAAATGGGTTCCACTGATGAGGACAGGGGATATAGTTCTGATGATGAGGAAAGATCAGACGAGGAAAATTGGGATACTAATAGCTCCCTAGAGAATTGGTATAATGAAGAAAGGGTGCCTTACATCTACAGGAGATGCCTTAAGAAAGTGTATGGGCATGATCCTCTCCGACCATTCGCATCCATGTCTAAATTATGGGATAATTGTAGGTGTCTAGTATGCCACCCAGAGTGTTATGGTACTTCTGCTCCAAACCCAGTGGACCATGCTGTGCGCTGGCCACCCTAAGAGGGTATAGCTAGTACAAGTGAATACATATCCTGAGGGTAGGGTAGTAAAGGAACCTGACCCCAGGCATTACTGTTAGTAGGGGATTCTCCACGTTGGGAGTAATCTTAGTCCTTTTGTGTCACCATCTAAGGAGGGTGTATAACCTGCAAATGTAATAACACTGTATTATGGTGAATAATATGTCATGTTATTTTGTTTTGTATAGGTTGTTCACCTGCAGGATGGACCCACAAATTTAGGTCCAAGTGGGGACCATTGGATTCCACCAGAGGGAGAGTATAGCCCTGGTAGGTTTGGGGCTATTATTCTGTCCTCCTTCTGTGCAATAATCCCTGGTAAGGGCAGGTTTGCCAGGAGTTAAGATGGGTTCTCCCCACTCACTGCAGATCAGTGAGGTAGAGAAAGCAGTGCAGTCAGGCCTGTGTCCAATAAGGGACAAGGGCGGGCTTGTGTTGTTTCTGTCTTAATGATCTGCATTTCCTGTATTGAGTCAGTTGCTCCTACCCTGAGAGGAGCTGAGTCTTACCTAACTAAGTTGTCAGGGACCTGGCAGGCTTGAGACCCTCCCCCTGGGAGAGGCTGGTAGACTGTTCCCACTACTCTGATAGGGGGTAGTGGAAGAGCTAGGCCTGCTTCCAGGGCCCTGACTGGGAGTGAAAGGCCAGGGTTATCCTGAGAAGTACTGCTGTGACTGTGTATGCTGTACAGTGTGCTGCAGAGGAAATAAAGTGTTCCTGATTTATAAAGAAGTGGTTGTGAGACTGGAATCTCTCATCTCTGAGTGGGACGTTCTATTCCAGGGATTCCACCCCATATCCTGGGGCCTGCAATAGATGGAGGCACTGTCACCGTGAGTATGTACTGGGTATGTCCCCAGAAGCCTGTCCTGACCTTCCCCATAATACCATCAAGCGGGAGACTCAGGAGTCCTGTAAGCCAGCAGGTGCGCCACACTATTATGCCTTGTAACCAGAGTAGCAATTCCCCTAGGAGACCCTATTTGCGATTGGGTGGGGGCATATCCGTTACACCTAAATACCTTGATCTTACTTCTTGAAGAAAGTGATAGAATTCCAGGTGAAGGAACACGGACCATTCACAAGAATCAGAGTTACTTTACACCTACATCTGGAATCAAACGCCAATATTGCCAACTTTGTTAACCTGGTAACGTAAGACCTATATAAACTCCATATTAATAAGAAATGTAATAACATCACCCAGGATGAAAAGAATGCCCTGAGGGAATTAATTAGGATTGGAGACATCACAGTAAAACATGCTGACAAGGGTGGCAATATAGTCCTCTTAAAAACTGAGGACTACAGTATGTAGCTGAAAATATCAGACTTCTAAATGACAGAAAGTGTTATCAACCCTTGGATAAGGACAACACGTAAAGATTCTCTAGAGAGCTAGCCATTATCCTAAAACATGGCCTAAACAACAAAGTCATATTAAAACAGGAATTTGAATTTATAAACATTAGGAACCCAACTATAGGTATTTTATAGCATTCCTAATATTTAAAAAAAAAACCTCCAAAACCACCTGGCAGACCAGTATTATCTAGCATGGGAAACCTTACCGAAAATACCAGCATCTATATTGACAGGGTTTGAAAAACTTTGTCAAATCACATCCCTCATACGTCAAAGATACGAAGGATGTCCTCAAGAGCATTGAGGATATTTACGTAGATGAAAACATACTTTTACAGTAGTAATCTTTGATATGGAATCATTCTACAAGAGCACAGAACATGACATTGGCATGATAGCAGCAAAACATTTCCTGTCATGAAGAAGTCTGCACTACAAAGCACACAATACTTTCATATGTGATCTCCTTAATTTCACCTTAAGGCACAACTAATTTCTATTTAACAACAAATCCTTCCAAAAAATTCAAGGAACATCTATGGACACAACCTGCACCCTCACCTGTGCCAATTTATACCTCGGCTGGTGGGAAAAGGTCAGTGTTTTTTCTGAGGTTATGTGTCAGTATACTAAACACATTGATATATGGATCCGTTACATTGACAATATTTGATTTCTTTCGAGGGCATCAAAAATATAATTAATTGAGTTTACTAATATTTTAAACTCCAATAATCATAATCTGAAACTGACCGCAGAGACCAGTAACACATCAATTCATTTATTGGATCTCACCATCACTAAGTCACCTGAAGGCCACCTTATCACCTCCAACTACAGAAAATCCACTGCCACGAAAAGTTATCTTAGGAATGACAGTCACCACCCACAACCTCTAATGCGTGGTATCCCAATGGGTCAGTTCCTAAGATATACTTCACAGTTGTTCTGATTTATCCGATTTTAAAAAAAAGTGAAAAGTCATGAAAATACACTGGCGACACACTTTATTCGAGCTCGGCTAGTCCCACGAATTCGGGTATACCCGGGTGTATTGAGGTTTGTGACTGTTTTCTGCCCGAGTGCATTGAGTTATTTTCCAGCAGGGATTGAAGCATTTTATTCCCGCTGGCTGCAATACTGCACAGTACATATATATATACTGCATTACAATTCATGAATTTATGCCATCTGGTAGACACGCGAAGCATTGCAGCCTATTAAATCCTAATCATTATCATTTAACAGATCAGCCGCCCGTCAGCCAGGCATGAACCCAGGCTGGGAAGGCAAATGCAACGGGGCTTGTCAGAGGTGAGGAGCGGCGCATTCCAGGTATCTGCCAGGTACATACTGGGTATTTGCTCGAATAAAGTGTGTCGGTGCAGTAAGCTTACTAGAGAGTGGATACACTGACACTCAAATAAATGTTAAAAAAAAGCCTATCATAGGGCTTTCAAGACCCCTCACAATACTTTTCTTGAAAATAAAACAAAGTAAGATCCTGAAAAAGAAAACAGATACATTGCTACATACAGTACAATAGGCAGTGAGGAGAAATAAACATGATTATGCGTAAACACTAGCACATACTCACAGACGATGATGACCAAGGAAAATCCAGCTCAGGATTGTGTGGAGATGATCAAAAAATAAAAAAAAGATTTACTGCTACATAGTCATTTCTCCAGGCAGATAGCAACTGATAAGTACAAGGATCTCCCAACATGGCAACCAAGGCAGAACATCTGCCTCTACCAAAATGGCCACCGAGGCAAGAAGTCTGCCTCATTCCAGATCCATTTAGGACCTCCCAACAAGGCCGCTGAGGCAGGACGTTTGCCCCCACCAACATGGCCACTAAGAAGAGTGAACAAAGTGTCCTTCCAGCTGGAGCTCCCTCACTCAAGATCCCTTTCACATTTCACATATCCTTACTGAAACTGACTAACTCTACCCCCTCCCACTCCTGTTTCCGTGGATGGTCAACAGGAGTATCTCGTTCTGTATTGTTTGGACTCTCAACTCTCTAGGGATTCCTTCAGTAAGTGATTGTACCCCTTCCAGTTAGTCTGGAGGAGAGGAGTTGGGTGAAGGCTTCTGATGTTCAATCTCCCAACTTGGTCAAGGACTTCCACAAGGGCTTTCCTACCAAACTTGCTCCTGGGCATTCAGAGTCTGCCCCTAAAAGGGGGATTCTATATGGATCTCCCAACATGGCTGTTGAGGCAGGACATCTGCCTCTACCAACATGGCCACCAAGGCAGGAAGTCAACCTCAGCCTGGAATTATTGCCTACACCTGCCAGCTCCCTTTATAAGGCCTCATTCCCCACTGCTACTTGCCTGTGCAAGGTACTGTATACCTTGTTCTCTGCTGGAATCTGTGTCCTGCCTGCATTGTACTAACCTATTGGTGACGATCTTGAAACTGTGACCCCTACTATTCTGCCTTCTCCAGCCCTGACCCTGGAACATTGACCATGATTATCCTGCCCTGACCTTGGACCCGGACCTCACTACTCTACTCTTCAGGATTTGGATCCCAGGGAACTGGTCGGTCTCTACTCTCCACCTCTGCCTAGCGGGTCTGTCTCTTGGACAGTACACAGTGACATTCGCAACCGTAACAATAAGTGGCTGCAAAAATGCAGACAAAAGGCTGCTACAAATGCCATCCATGTGAACCCTGTGACTTCATAATACCTAGTAGAACCTTCACTAACTGGAACAACACTCGGTCATATCAACTTACATAATGTATAACTTGAAAAACCGCGGGGGTCATTTATCTGGCTACTTGCAAATGTGGCATTAAATATTTGGGCAAGAAACGTAGGGAATACAGGAGGCGTTTCCTTGAGCACATTGGCTCTATATGCAACCCACTTGATACTACCTTGTCATGTCATGTACCCACCCCCCCCCCTCTGGGACAGGCACTTACCTAACCCCTGCCAACTCATCTCCTTGTGGACCCTTTTCACTGGAGTGGCTGCACAGAGAAGCCATTTTGCCGGCACTTCAATTGACACTGCTCAGCGGCTGTGCGTCTGACAAGGCAGGTCAATGAACCTGCTCTAAAAGAGGGACACCATAGCTACCAATCCTGTCCACATAAAGGATCAGCCGCTCACTTCACAACTGCCATCCTCTGTAGCATCTGGTATAAAGGTCTTTTTGCTACACAGCTAATACTAAAAGGACATTTGTTACACTATTCATGTCCCTGATAGGGAGATAGTGTAGGATCAGTAGAGCAGATAAACTAAGCACAAGCTACAAAAGAGCTACTTAACCACTGCACTACAAAAAAAAATTATATACTGCTGCTATCTACAAAAAATGATACCTATGTAGCTACACTCTGATACAGGTAAGTATATTTTCCACTGAATCTATATCTAAGAGACCTAAAGTTATACCTTTTCATACTGAGCATTAGGAATTGGTTGAGCAATTGTGCTCTGTTTTAACCATTCTCATTATCATTAATTATGCATAACACTTTATTCTGGTGATGAACATCCTTTTAACTCCACTGTAGTTTAGGAACACTGTTATATGTGTGTAATTTATCTCATTGCTGTATTTCTTTAACTATTGGGGATAGCTTGCGTGCAAAATGTGCAACTAATATATTAAATATCAAACGTGAAAATAATATAAAAATTTTTTAATAAAAGAAGTGAACTTCTATGTGATAGGGTAATAAAATAAATGGTTGCAACCATATATGTGTGTGGAGTTTTCTTTTTCTTCACAAACAGTAAACAGCAACTTTCTTGAGAGAGAGAGAATACATAATAGTATAGATTGTACAGGTTTTATTTCTCTAAAAAATATATAAAACTTCAATGGTCACACTCTCAAAAGGCAATGTACAGGGATCTTTGTGGGTGGTTGTAGACGGAAGTTCACAGAGGTACACAATTGGAGACTTTATAAGGTGAAATTATAATAGGCTTTATTGTTCCTTTTCCTTTTCATCAGGAAACCATCCAAACACAGGGGAGGGGAACAAAGCTTCTATTCACTTGGGAGTAGTTCTAGTGAAATCCTATGCAATGATTTCACATCTCCCTTAGTAAAGCATGTCTCGCAGCCCCAAAACATATAGCATGAAATATGCAGATATAAGCAGTCTCTTAATAATGAAAGTCTTATCTGTTTCTTGCTGTAGAGTAAGCTTCTCTGCTCTCCTGGAACCGCACCGGTGCGTGCACAGAAAATATCAGCATCCAGGTTTAGAAGTCTTATTTGGTGTCTTGCAATCAGCTATGCTGGGCAGAGCTCAAGACCGGTCAGCTCCAGAGATGTGTGTTCTCTTGGTAAGTCTCTCCTGGGAGACTCAAGAACACTGCTCTGTCTCTCCAAAAGTCAGCTCTCAGTCAGAGCTAAGGAGTCACTTCCTGTCTTAACAGACAGGCTTTTGTAAGCAATCAGGCAGGTGGTGTTTATTAATTGACTACCAGCAGTTAACCACCACACTGCTAGATTAAAGGCACATTACTTGAACAGGGATTACTACCCTGTTACAGTGGTCCTACACAGTCCCTGGAGTTCTGTGTCTCTCTCCCCCTCCTCGAATCCAAGGAGAATGCCAGCATTTACTTCCTGGTTGTGACATCACAAGTTTCGCAATATTTAGGCTCCAAGAACTGCTCTCCGGACCTCCGATCACCTCTCTCTCTACTTTGACAGGCTCAGGCTCTCCAACTCTACACATTTCATCAATTGGCTTTGTCAGGAATCTATCATTACTGCCATCATAGGCTATTTAACTTTATATACCCTCATTTAATTTGATTTCAGTGCATTCCTATTAAATATCAATTAATTAAAAAACTCTTTTATTAAATACAAATTAACTAAGAGCACCTAATCAAACAACTATAAAACACATAATAAATAAACACATACAATTTAAATGCATATTGGAAATACTTACAAATATTTAAAAAAAAGTGTATAAAATGGTGTTCAATTATTACTAAGATACATCAAGTAATGAATAAGACAGTGTACATTGTAATTAATTAGCAATACCAATTGGAAAAAACTACAAATGCCTCAAAATAGCACTTAAAAAACAAACAATATTTATACATTAATTAAAACATAAATCTAATGTAGCCTGGTAAATTTATGGGCTATATTTCTACTCTCCTCCTGGCAATAATCCCTGTGTAAGGGCAGGTTTGCCAGGAGTGATCATGGATTTTCCCTGCTTCAGACAATGCACTGAATTAGTGAAGGTGGGTCACCTGACCCTGTGTCCAATCAAGAGGCACAGGGGCGGTGCCTGCCGAAGCTATTTATGGCAGAGTCACTTCCTATTTAGTCTGTGTGAGTTAGGGACTGTGAGTGTTGAGAATGAGGTAACCACCTGATGAGTAGAGCTGTTAGATTAACAGGTGGACCAAATACCTCCTGCTTAGGGGGCAGGGGAATAGCTAGACCCACTCTGGGTGGCCCTTGGCCCAGACTGGCATCAGGGGGACATCCTGAAGGCTGTGTATACATATTCTGTACATGTCTGCTGGTGAGAAGAAGCTAATAAAGAGCTGCTGCTAATTAAAGAAACAGTGTGTGAGACTGGAATCTCTCATCCCTGGGAGGGGATTCTGCTGTAGGGATTCCACCCCATATCCCTGGGGCCTGCGACAGATGGAGGCACTGCACCATTAGAGGAGAATGAAGGCATCCACCCCAGAAACCTGTCCTGTTGTCCCCCATGTCACCACGTGAGACTCAGGCCCTCCTGTTTCCAGCAGGTATGCACCACACTCAGACACGTAGCAGACCATGAGACACCCTAGGGTAACCGATATGAGGTTGGGGCGATGGGCTACAATTGGAGGTGCTGCTGAGATAATCAGGACAGGTTTTCAGTGAAGCAGGACTGGAAGTAGTATGTATACTTTCAGAGCATACTGGACACCTAACAAGCTCCTATTAAACCCCCAAAATACCCACAACATATATATAACCATATGAGTGTCAGAGGAGTGCTACTGAGCATGGCAATATGCATTAAAACCAGAGACATAACATAAAACACAGACAAAGCTCAGTTTTTAGCACATCTAGTGAGACTCATACACGGTACAGTGCCTAAATATATATGGACAAATATCTAATAAGTAAATGGTCTTTTAGTTTGACATTTTTGGCCAAAATTGTTGTAAGCCCCTGAGCCAACGCCAAGGCAGACCACATATCAGGGGTCCCTAACGCTAATATAAATTCTTAATAACCTGTTTAATAACAGGAAGAATGATTTATAGTAAATCTGTCAATATTAGCTGCAAAGTTCTGTCTGACTGAAGCTTTTATTAACCTGTACATTACCAGGAAAAGCACTCTGTATTAGAGATGTCACAGCCAAACTGCAAGCAGGCAAGTTCCCCTGAGTGGAAGATGCTATGGAGTGAGCCCATAACCATTTAAATGTGGGAGGGGGTGAGCTTAAATTAAGTAGGAGGTTGCCAACCTCCAATCAGCCATGACTAGCTGGACAAGAATTGCAAAACATACTGTACACCTAACAAGCTCCTATTAAACCCCCAAAATACCCACAACATATATATAAGCATATGAGTGTCAGAGGAGTGCTACTGAGCATGGCAATATGCATTAAAACCAGAGACATAACATAAAACACAGACAAAGCTCAGTTTTTAGCACATCTAGTGAGACTCATACACGGTACAGTGCCTAAATATATATGGACAAATATCTAATAAGTAAATGGTCTTTTAGTTTGACATTTTTGGCCAAAATTGTTGTAAGCCCCTGAGCCAACGCCAAGGCAGACCACATATCAGGGGTCCCTAACGCTAATATAAATTCTTAATAACCTGTTTAATAACAGGAAGAATGATTTATAGTAAATCTGTCAATATTAGCTGCAAAGTTCTGTCTGACTGAAGCTTTTATTAACCTGTACATTACCAGGGAAAGCACTCTGTATTAGAGATGTCACAGCCAAACTGCAAGCAGGCAAGTTCCCCTGAGTGGAAGATGCTATGGAGTGAGCCCATAGCCCATATGGAGTGAGGCCATAACCACTCTGGTGAGTGAGCATAACCATTAGATATTTGTCCATATATATTTAGGCACTGTACCGTGTATGAGTCTCACTAGATGTGCTAAAAACTGAGCTTTGTCTGTGTTTTATGTTATGTCTCTGGTTTTAATGCATATTGCCATGCTCAGTAGCACTCCTCTGACACTCATATGCTTATATGTTGTGGGTATTTTGGGGGTTTAATAGGAGCTTGTTACACTACCGACACACTTTATTCGAGTGTGGCCGGTACCGCAAGCCGGGAGATTTCCCGGCTTGCTAGTGGCCGCCCCTCGGCGTGCCGCGCGTCATAGACGCGCGGTCACGCGTCATCGGGAGCGTGCGCCCCCTGCACGCGTGTCCAGGGGCTCCCCGAGGGAGCCCTGGTGTCCCGCGATCGCGGGACAGCGGCAGGGGGTTCCGGGGGACCCGGCGGACCCGGCAGCGGTAGGGAGAGCGCCCCGATCGGAGGGCGCTCTTCCGCTGCTTCGGCGCGCGCCCGTCACACTCGGGCGCGCGCCAGGCTACTGCTGCGGCACAGAACGGGCAAATGCTCGAATAAACTGTGCCGCAGCAGTAGGTGTCCAGTATGTTTTGCAATTCTTGTCCAGCTAGTCATGGCTGATTGTAGGTTGGCAACCTCCTACTTAATTTAAGCTCACCCCCTCCCACATTTAAATGGTTATGGGCTCACTCCATAGCATCTTCCACTCAGGGGAACTTGCCTGCTTGCAGTTTGGCTGTGACATCTCTAATACAGAGTGCTTTTCCTGGTAATGTACAGGTTAATAAAAGCTTCAGTCAGACAGAACTTTGCAGCTAATATTGACAGATTTACTATAAATCATTCTTCCTGTTATTAAACAGGTTATTAAGAATTTATATTAGCGTTAGGGACCCCTGATATGTGGTCTGCCTTGGCGTTGGCTCAGGGGCTTACAACAATTTTGGCCAAAAATGTCAAACTAAAAGACCATTTACTTATTAGATATTTGTCCATATATATTTAGGCACTGTACCGTGTATGAGTCTCACTAGATGTGCTAAAAACTGAGCTTTGTCTGTGTTTTATGTTATGTCTCTGGTTTTAATGCATATTGCCATGCTCAGTAGCACTCCTCTGACACTCATATGCTTATATATATGTTGTGGGTATTTTGGGGGTTTAATAGGAGCTTGTTAGGTGTCCAGTATGTTTTGCAATTCTTGTCCAGCTAGTCATGGCTGATTGGAGGTTGGCAACCTCCTACTTAATTTAAGCTCACCCCCTCCCACATTTAAATGGTTATGGGCTCACTCCATAGCATCTTCCACTCAGGGGAACTTGCCTGCTTGCAGTTTGGCTGTGACATCTCTAATACAGAGTGCTTTTCCTGGTAATGTACAGGTTAATAAAAGCTTCAGTCAGACAGAACTTTGCAGCTAATATTGACAGATTTACTATAAATCATTCTTCCTGTTATTAAACAGGTTATTAAGAATTTATATTAGCGTTAGGGACCCCTGATATGTGGTCTGCCTTGGCGTTGGCTCAGGGGCTTACAACAATTTTGGCCAAAAATGTCAAACTAAAAGACCATTTACTTATTAGATATTTGTCCATATATATTTAGGCACTGTACCGTGTATGAGTCTCACTAGATGTGCTAAAAACTGAGCTTTGTCTGTGTTTTATGTTATGTCTCTGGTTTTAATGCATATTGCCATGCTCAGTAGCACTCCTCTGACACTCATATGGTTATATATATGTTGTGGGTATTTTGGGGGTTTAATAGGAGCTTGTTAGGTGTCCAGTATGTTTTGCAATTCTTGTCCAGCTAGTCATGGCTGATTGGAGGTTGGCAACCTCCTACTTAATTTAAGCTCACCCCCTCCCACATTTAAATGGTTATGGGCTCACTCCATAGCATCTTCCACTCAGGGGAACTTGCCTGCTTGCAGTTTGGCTGTGACATCTCTAATACAGAGTGCTTTTCCTGGTAATGTACAGGTTAATAAAAGCTTCAGTCAGACAGAACTTTGCAGCTAATATTGACAGATTTACTATAAATCATTCTTCCTGTTATTAAACAGGTTATTAAGAATTTATATTAGCGTTAGGGACCCCTGATATGTGGTCTGCCTTGGCGTTGGCTCAGGGGCTTACAAAAATTTTGGCCAAAAATGTCAAACTAAAAGACCATTTACTTATTAGATATTTGTCCATATATATTTAGGCACTGTACCGTGTATGAGTCTCACTAGATGTGCTAAAAACTGAGCTTTGTCTGTGTTTTATGTTATGTCTCTGGTTTTAATGCATATTGCCATGCTCAGTAGCACTCCTCTGACACTCATATGCTTATATATATGTTGTGGGTATTTTGGGGGTTTAATAGGAGCTTGTTAGGTGTCCAGTATGTTTTGCAATTCTTGTCCAGCTAGTCATGGCTGATTGGAGGTTGGCAACCTCCTACTTAATTTAAGCTCACCCCCTCCCACATTTAAATGGGTATGGGCTCACTCCATAGCATCTTCCACTCAGGGGAACTTGCCTGCTTGCAGTTTGGCTGTGACATCTCTAATACAGAGTGCTTTTCCTGGTAATGTACAGGTTAATAAAAGCTTCAGTCAGACAGAACTTTGCAGCTAATATTGACAGATTTACTATAAATCATTCTTCCTGTTATTAAACAGGTTATTAAGAATTTATATTAGCGTTAGGGACCCCTGATATGTGGTCTGCCTTGGCGTTGGCTCAGGGGCTTACAACAATTTTGGCCAAAAATGTCAAACTAAAAGACCATTTACTTATTAGATATTTGTCCATATATATTTAGGCACTGTACCGTGTATGAGTCTCACTAGATGTGCTAAAAACCGAGCTTTGTCTGTGTTTTATGTTATGTTTCTGGTTTTAATACTTTCAGAGCAAGTGCTGCAGAAATATGGGCATTTTTGGAGACTAGGTGGACTGTTCTCTCGCACAGTACACCCTAGGTGCCCTAAGAGGGTGATGTAGATTTGGGTATACTTGGCTATAGCTGTCCTAGTCGCCTTGAGGTAGATAGTGTAGGATGCCTATAGGGGTAGCCTTGTTAACTTGGGACAGGAACTTCAGCATAGGGTCTGCACTATGAGTGGCCAAAAGTAGGTTGACGCAAGTGCTGCTGGAAGTCCCAGTACACTAGCCAGTATCCAGAATACACACCACAGAGTGCTTGTAATGAACCGTCAGCGAGTGCAGTGTACAAGGAGAGAGTTCTGCCTAGCCTGGGGTATGCTATGCGTTTTTATCACTGGTTAGAGCAATATTGAGTGTAGTGAGTACAACTGCATGAGTTGCACTTCAGGCACTGAGAGTAGCACTATCGTGGGTTCAGTGGGCTCACTAAAGATGGCGGCGATAGAGATATGTGCTCTGCGGGGTGTTGAGGAGGTTAAAATGGCAACTGCAGTGCCATTCACTGCATTCGTGCTGCAGCCGATCCAAAATGGCGACTCCCGCCAAGCCTAGATCGCGCACGTGCTCCGTGCAAACAGGCTGTGCGAGAAATGTGGAGAGAGATGTGCAAGGGTTTGGCGCCAAAACCACAACCCCAGCTAAAAGAAGGGAGTGGCGCGAAAGCTGAGGCCACGCCCACCTGTGCAGTGACAGGCCAAAGGACGAGCCCACGTCACCCAAAGAAATTGAGTGCCCGCCACAACCATCCACCTGTGGGAGGGGGCACGCTGAGAGCCAATCACAGCGTTCCTCCCAAGCTGAAGGAGGAGCAGGAAGTGAGTATCAGAAACCTCACTCTTGTTTAGCTGGCGGCAAAGAAGGAGCTAATTGTCAAGCAAGCAAGCTGATTGAATCAACCCCTGCGTAAAAGATGGCTGATTTGAGTGTGACTATTTATCAGCTTCCAGGAGACTTCCTGGTTGTCGAGGTTGATGGGCGCGAGTATCTGCGGTGCCTGTGTATACAATGTTGGTCACCAGGGCCTGCACCGAGTACTACAGCACGGTGCCAATAGTATAGCATTTTTTACCTCTGGCCTACGGAGCCATACACTACTGTTGTGACGCCGCGAGAGGCCTCTGCAGCGACGCTGATCGAAGTGGAGGAGGTGGATGCGAAGGCTGCCCTGATCCCATATATCACCCCTGCGGTAGGGATCCAGGCCAAGCTACTACGAGGTGCTCCGACGGAGAGGAGAGCAACCGCAGTGGAGGTACCGGAGCGGGCCCGTTTCGTACCCATATCCACTGGCGGTGCAGCGAGGACAAGATGTGGCTCCCCAGCAGAGGTGCCATTGCTGTCCTCGTCGGATGACGAGAGAGGAAGCCTGTCATCGGTGGTGATGCGCCGGCCGGCGGATCACCCAAACGGTGAAAGACAGAGTCCACCTACCAAATAGACGGAGCAGATGAGTCAGGAGACACCCCGACCAGCGAGCGCTGGTGCGACCTGAACCGCGTAGAAGTCCCACAGCCGTGGCGACTCCCAGTGTGGCGGAGATGGGACCCGAGACTGCTCCAGAGGAACCGCAGATCATCACAAGGCAGCGGAGCGGTAAGATGACTCCACCATCCCCTTACTTCTGCCAGGTGAAGGAGGAACCTGTGGAGAGAGAGAGTCTGGAGGTCTACCTGCCCATCCGTGACCCCGCAGGTCCACCTTCGCCTCTTCCGGTGAGTGACACACTTCAGGTGCGGGACCAAGAGGTGGTTGGAGACTCCACGATGACCCATGATGATGTCACTTCCGGGTCGATATGGAGCCGAGGCCCGGAAGCCTTAATCGACTCGTTTAAGAGAGCCAGTCTAAAGGAGGAGTTTGAGAAGTTTAAAGCTCCAGTGGCTAGGCGAGGAGCCAAGCACGCTCCAGCCAGAGATGGTAAAAGAGCATCTACAGGTCGCGACATAGCCCGACTAAGAGACACTTTGATGGACTATGGCAATCCTACAGTCACCGCCCCTAGCACCATTGCCCCGGCAACTGCCCGTGCCCCATCACGTTCTATGCCACCATGTCCTAGTGGGAGTAAGCCGAGTAAGACGCCCAAGTTTTCTACTGATTGGCGGGATTGGGTTTCGAGTGATGAGTGCTCTGATGGGGAGATACCTTGGTCGAGTCGTATACCTGTACCTAACCCCACTGTGTTTAATCCTGTACCTAGAGGTAGGACCAGAGGGTCCCAGTCTTCTGCTAAAGAGGGTCCTGTAAGTCCTAAGGCACCCAAAATGAATCCCACAATATACACAAATGTTATTAGAGGGAGACGTAAAGGCTCGCACTCTACTGAAAGAGAGACATCTGGTGTGTCCTCAAGAGCTGATTCAGAGGAATGTATGAGTGTGTCATCCTCATATGAGCACCGAGACAAATAGTGGGCACCTTTATTCACAGGGTATGATGAAAGGATGGACTGTACTAGGTTTGTACTGATAAAGAACGATGTGGTGGATCATTGGTGGGATGTAGGCACTTACTCTAAGCAGGAGGTTGCTGAAGAACTAGATAACAGATGGAGAGAGATCATGCAGAAAGTAGTGACACCCAAAGGTTCATCCATCTTATATGATGACATTGCGCCGGAGGAGCCTAAATTCTGGGTACTGCCAGGAAAAGCTGGGAACAGAAAGTTGAGAAAGCTAAGCAGAGCTTATAGAGCTATCGTGGCAAGATATAGACAGTCTCATGGGTATGAGTTCCCGTATGTACCAGAGCTGATCATGCAAGAGATAGAAGATAAGAGAGACACCTGGCTCAGAGACGCAGTCATTGAGTACTCCCCTTAAGTGCAGTAGTTCGGTTTATTAGACAGAGGATAAAATATGTTCCATTATGAGAGTGTGGAGCACAGGCAGCAACATTTACATGCTCAATATAGTGTATAGGCCGGAGAATGGGGCTCTGCAATCCTACTTCACGAAGATTGTGGACCATAATGGACGGGAAATAAGGAAGCCTGATCCCCGTCATTATTATTAGTGTGGGTTCTCCATGTTAGGAGATTCCCTTGTTATATATGTCACCATCTGGGTGTTACAGTTTGTGTACACAAAGTATTAACTTTAATGTGGTTGTATTATCACAGGTTTTTCACCTGCAGGATGGCCCAGCAAATTAGGTCCAAGTGGGGACAATTGGATTCCACCTGAGGGAGAGTGTAGCCCTGGTAAGTTTATGGGCTATATTTCTACTCTCCTCCTGGCAATAATCCCTGTGTAAGGGCAGGTTTGCCAGGAGTGATCATGGATTTTCCCTGCTTCAGACAATGCACTGAATCAGTGAAGGTGGGTCACCTGACCCTGTGTCCAATCAAGAGACACAGGGGCGGTGCCTGCTGAAGCTATTTATGGCAGAGTCACTTCCTATTTAGTCTGTGTGAGTTAGGGACTGAGAGTGTTGAGAATGAGGTAGCCACCTGATGAGTAGAGCTGTTAGATTTATAGGTGGACCAAATATCTCCTGCCCTTCTTAGGTGGCAGGGGAAGAGCTAGACCCACTCTGGGTGGCCTTTGGCCCAAAGTGGCGTCAGGGGAACATCCTGAAGGAGGACAACTGGCCGGCTGTGTATATACATATTCTATACATGTCTGCTGCTGCTTAGAAGAAGCTAAAAAAGAGCTGCTGCTAATTAAAAAGACAGTGTGTGAGACTGGAATCTCTCATCCCTGGGAGGGGATTCTGCTGTAGGGATTCCACCCCATATCCCTGGGGCCTGCGACAGATGGAAGCGCTGCACCATTCCACCCCAGAAACCTGTCCTGTTATCCTGCATGTCACCGCGGGAGACTCAGGCCCTCCTGTTTCCAGCCGGTATGCACCACACTCAGACACATAGCCAGACCAAGAGACACCCTAGGGTACCCGATATGAGGTTGGGTTGGGGGGTGGATCGATGGGCTACACTAAATTCATAGCAGGGAGTCAAATATATACAGTAAGACTCAAATATACTGTACATAACATATTTTCAACCAATTAATAAAAAAATAGAAGGGAAATTAAAAAGATAAAACAGATATTAATATCATAAAAAAAATGTTTCTTTCAAGGTAATTATTTACAATATATAAAAAGATAATATAATAAAAATTTGTGCATTCAAAAATGAAAAGATCCAATTTCTATTTCAGCATTTAACCCATCTGGTTTTAATCTTTTTAATTTAAAAATCCAAAAAGTTTCCCTCTGTGAGAGGGTCTGTGTAATTTCTCCTCTCCAATTTTTTAATACTTTCGGTCACCCAATATTTTAAACAAGAAGGACCCCCTTTATGTAGTAATTTAAATGTAATATATTATTCACTTATTATTTCCACATTATTATATCACGAGCGCCATTTTTTAAATTCATTTTCACTGTACAACACCTGTTTCCTAACCCTTAGCTGCACCCTCTACTTGTATTTATGATTTGGTTTTATTCATTATATTCCACTTAACATGGAAATTAATGTGGAAAGAGAGAAATATTTGTTTTGCCATGTCCTGCTTTGTTCTGATTTCTACTCAGCTGACTTCTCCTATCCTCAGCCTGGCTAGTGACCACTACAATCTATACCTCAATAATCCTCGACCTCCGCTAGTGACCCCTGACCCAGCTACACGACAACAAATCTGCACACCAGACGCTGTCTCGTGACTCCAGGTCGGTGTTTCCAAATCCCCACCTCGGCCTTACAGTTCGGTCCTGTTTGTGGCGAGCACCTGGTACAATACAGTTGTTATTAATCACCAATTGGGATTATTAGCGATCAAAATGATGTTAGAACAACACAACACTGTCACCGAATCCCTTAGGAATTTTATTCTGGATGACATCCAGTTCCTACTGACTCCTTAGTTCTGTTTCAATGGACAGTTTTTCCTCCAGACGTGTGGCACAGTGATGGTCATCAGATTTGAACCATGTTATGCCAATATTTTTATGGCCGTATTGGAGCAGGACCAAGTTTGGTCATGTAACCCATTTGGCATGAGCCTGGTGTTCTGGAGACACTACATCAACGATGTGCTGTTCGTCTTGGGAGGAAACTTCGAAGTACTGGAAGGGTTCAGAAATCATCTGAATACCTTGAATCTTAAGTTTACATTTAAGGCTACGGCCCCAGTGCTTGCAATGCATGCGCGCCTGCGAGGCTGGCGGTGCGTGCAGCTGAGTCCCCCAGTCTGTAGTGACCTGCAGGGGGAAAGACAAAGGGGGTGGGATGGGGGCGTGACGGGGGCGCAGCCGTGACATCACCCGGCAGGTTCGCTCTCATTGGCTGAACTGCTAGGGGTGTGGCCTAGCGCTCCGTCGCGAGTCCTCCTCAATTTTCTAGAGAGCAGGAGTTTCTGTCGGCACAGCGTGGCGGGCCCCCCTCGCAGAGGGCCCAGCCTCATTGTGGGGCGGCTCTTTTTCCTGCAGCGTCCGCCACAGCGGGCACTTCAGTAACCAGCGGGGACCTCGCCTTAGAGTGACAAAAGTCAAATAGATTTCTTAGATTTAGTGCTGTTCATCGAAGAAGATAAAATACATACCAGGACGTTCTACAAACCAGTGAATGCAAAAACCTACCTATTGGCTTCAAGCCACCACAACCATAGGTGGATAAAAAAAAATATCTCACAGGGTCAATTTCTCCGTTTACAAAGAAATTGTTCTCAGATTGAGATTTGATGAACAAGCAAAAGATCTAGAAAACTAATTTCTTGAGAGAAATTATAATAAGAAAGACATTGAAATTGCTGCAATTAAGGCCAGAAATACAAGAGAGAGGAATTGATAAAATTCAAAAGGGATTAGAAAACAAAACATGAAGCATTCAATCCGTTCATTACGAATTGCAATATGATGACTTTTTTAATAATGACATTTTTAATAATTATTAACAAAAATTGAGGAATTTTGCAGAGATGCAAACAATTTTACCAAAACGCCCACAATAGCCCCAAGCCGTCTCATCAGCAATAAAAACACAAAACCAGTAACATGGTTAAATGATCTAAAAGGATGCTTTACCTGTTCTAAATGTATTGGATGTAACAATCGTTCAAAATGTAACACTTTTAAATTTAACATCACCAACAAAGAATATACAATAGATACATTTATGACCTGTAAATGTGTTTTTATTGTGTATTTACTGTAGTGCCCGTGCGGCCTGCAGTATGTAGGAAGGACCTTTAAAAAGATGGTTAGCAGAACATGTGTACAATATAAAGAGAGGACTAACTGCCCATAGTGTCACTAATCATTTCAAAATAAAACATGGACAAGATCCAGAAGGTCTTATTTGTAAGGGAATTGATTGCCCCAAACCCAATTGGAGAAGGGGACAAGAGAATTAACCAGATCTCTAGGAGGGAGAGTTACTGGATAAATAATCTTAAAAGCTTTAGCTCCTGATAGTCTCAATATAGATTTTGAATTTGGTGCAATTTTAGGAGACCAGTAGTTCTCCCCTTTTTTTTAGGTCTTCTCATTCTTGTGATTGAAGTATGCATATATGGATTTTAATGTAATTTTTTAATGTTATTTTTATGCATTTTGCATATGATGTTTCAGTTTTTTTAGCTCTGTACTTCGATGCATTGACATTGCCAGATTAGATACCATGAACATTGCCTTTGACACTCTTTGGCAGTTTAATAGTCAATGGACAAGAGCAGACTATTTAAACCCTTTCAACAGTGGGAGTAGTAAATACCTCTGAGTAAGTGACCCGAGTGGTCACAAAATACATCGGGTGGAACCAAATGCCGCAGCACCATGCAGACGGAGGTAGACGCCGACCAGTGATGTCATCAAGGAGAGACAATCTGTCTACGATGCGGCCGCAAGAATATACTGTGTCTAAACCCAGCTGTAGACACCAACAACCCGAGTCTGCTCAGGCTGTAAGTTTTAATTTTGTTTAGAGTGCATATTAAATCTATTGAAGGTTTTACGCTATGTGCATATTTCCTTTATTTATGTGGAATAACTGAGGTGCATCAGAGTGAACACACTTGTGTACAACATCATAAGGACAAGTCCAGTCTGTTGAAAAGTCTGTTGAAAAAGTGACCTCCTAAGGCTGCGCTTATAGTGCCGGCGACGCAACCGTCATGTCAACACAAATGCATTGTCGCCGTCGTCGGCGCTTATAGTGTACGCGGCAGCGACAAAGCGATGGAGCGACAGTACTAACAAAAATCTGGTAGTCACTGATATTTGATATTTTTACGCAACGGTCACCCCTTGCGGCCAATCAGGAGCTTCTCCGTGCTTCTGGCCTCCCCCTTTTGTGACGTCACTGGCCTTGTAGCCAGCAAAGTCGTCTAAACTTAAAATATAACTTTCGCAATGGAGACGGGTGACGTCATCGGTCGCGTCGCTGTCGCCGGCACTATAAGCGCGGCCATAGGCTTCATTGCAAGTGTGAGTAGATTCTTACAAGGGACACATAATTCTGTGAATGATCAGACATGTTCCTTTTTCTTTTTGTTCATCTTGCAGCAGCATCCGTATATCTGAAGTAGCTTACAGCCCGTTTGAACTAATAGAAGGATCAGTTAGACACAAAGACTATATTCTGAAATGTATTCAATCAAAATGTTTCCATATAATAATGGTTAACATGGTACTAAAATCTTAAAAAGATAAATTATTAGCATTTTGTGGTAGTGTTCTAATTGATATAACATTTAACATAGCAAACTCAATATGGGCTGCGACGAGAAACTCTGTCTCTCCTGCTTCATTTGCATAATTGATTGTGCCTCAAAACAGTTAAAAAATAGTGGAGCAGATAGCCAGAGAAAAATACACAATGTATTAATAATGTGTTTCCTTTATTTTTTTAGCTGAACAGAACATTAGTTAATATACTAACACTCATTCAAAATTGTAAATGGTAAAACATTCAACAAGATATATTGCATACATTGAAAATGTAAAACACATCTTTCAGCTGCACTCAAAAACTTCATTTTATAAGTCTGGTCATGTTTAAAAAATATAATTGCAACCAAAATTGTCATTGCCATTGGTTTAACACAGGGAAGTTTAATTAAGAAATGCAATTCATCAATTATTCTATACACTAATGCACTCAAGAGAAATAATGATAATTATTTACAATTAAACATGCTGCATTATTGAATATATTAAATGCATGCTTTATATAATTGTCACGCAATAGTAAATAAACACCTATTTTCTAATGATAAAACCAGAATTGTGAAGAGTAAAATAATGTTTCATCCATCTTTTAATATCACTTTATCAATGTATAATGCAATGTCATTGAGAGTTTTAGAATTCATATACTGCATACGTCTCTTCAGATAACACTATTCTTCCCAGACATAAGGGCCTATGCTATAAGCCTTGATAAGCCACTTATCGAGGCCTTTTCGGCAAAAATGCCTACTACTATTCAGTAAGCCTCGATAAGTGGCCGATAAAAGTTTTTTTTCAGCATTATTTTTCTCCAAAAAAAAAATTGCCAGGCAAGCCACGATAAGCCACTTATCAGCAGGTTTTGCCATTTGTGCAATTCTGGTAGCCTCGAGTAGGTTATTGGGGTTCTAGAATGGTGATTTCCAAAATCCTCCCACCAGGAAAAATTGGTGTGAAAGTAGTGAGAACAAGCCGAAAAGGCGGCGAAAGAAGACTTAGAAAAAAAAAAAAGCATTTTCCCTGCCTTGGATTGATGCCTAAAGTCTCCGGAGCTGATACCCATTAATATCAGCACCGGAGCCCCCCAGCATGAATCCCATGCAATAAAAATACATTACTTTAGCAACTAACCGTTAAGGCAATGAAGGAGTTAACTACCCGTGCCAGGTTTATTGTTGGTAGCAGGTGTGGGTGAAGGTGGTATTTGGCCCTTGGTGGGTGTTTAGTTGTTGCGGGGGGGTTACGGGTTGAGTTAACCCCTACATTACCTTAGCGTTTAATAACGCTAAGGTAATGAAAGGTTTAACCAGTCCCGCGACCACCCTTTAGGCCTAAACATACATCCTTGGGGCTACTACCCCCTTGACCCAATCCTTCTACTGACAATAAATAAAAATACACACAACAACCCTAATACCCATCAGGTAAAAAAAAAGCTTCTTTCTTTTATCTTCTATCACCGTCTTCTATCTTCATCTGTAATTATTATTATATTTTCTTTAATCTTCTATCTCAAAGCCCCATGGTAAATCCACAACAGGATGTTGTGTTGTCGACTTTTTGAGGTAAAATGTCTTATATATGGCCTGTGACATCACATTTTAAGGTCAGATGGTACAGCTCCAATCCAATTGGACGCTGTATCATGTGCCCGCCTCTTTTTTTTATGTTGTGATGTCATCTCCAAGGGAGGTATGTCACTTAAAACCACATGGCCATATCACATCATATTACAGCCAATGGGATTGAAGACAATCCCATTGGTTGCTGTACCATGTGATAGGTCACATTAGTTCAAAAGGATGTGACCTCACTGTAAGTGATGACGTTTGTGTTGCAGGAGATTCTGGGCTAAGTCGCAGTCAGGGTAAAACTCTCCCAAAGAGTTCCCTGCACCTAGAAAAGTCTAGTTTTCAACCCCAGAAAAAAGTATGTGTGCCTTTTCATCTGTATTTTGTGTTTCACTGTGTGTAAGCAAATTTATGCTGAATAAATTACAATTGATTTCTCTACCTTGTTTTGCTCAATGAATGAACCAGGTAAAAAGGTGTAAACCTGGTCTCCCATGAAAGGCGGGCACATGATACAGCGTCCAATCGGATTGGAGCTGTAACATCTTACCCTAAAATGTGACATCACAGGCCATATACAAACCCTGTACGTCTCATTTTACCTCAAGAAGCCGACGAGACAATATCTTGTTGTGGATTTACCATGGGGCTTTGGATTGAAAGAAGAAGATAATGAGATTAAAGAAAAGAAAAAAATAATGACAGATGAAGAAAGAAGACAGTGATAGAAGATAAAAGGAAGAAGATTTTTTTTTCCCTGATGCTGGTCTTCAAGGTGGATGGCGTTAGATTGCGGGCGATGATGTCTTGGTACGAGAGCTTGCAGATACACCGGGATTCGGAGGGTGAAGACTTCTAAAGGTAAGTAAAATATTGAATGTATGAATTTTTTTTGTATTGTATTTATTTTCATGTATTTGCTTGCCCATTACCTGATAATGTTTTAATCCCCGGGTACAGATAAATACAATGACAGCCAATGCATTTTTTTTGGAAAATGCTTGTTTTCTATTGATTGTTATTTTTTCGATTTCTGTTTATTGTTTGGATTAAATTGTTTTTCATTTGGATGGCTTCTTTTTAGTACATTTTAGGATTGGTTAGCGTTTTAAATTAATTATTTGTTTTGTTGGCTAGTGGTTTAAATTCATTCATTGTTTTGTTAGATAGTGTTTAAAATGAATTAATTGTTTTGTTAGTTAGTGCTTTTATTTCTTGAATTGATTGTTTGGCTATTGCTTTTATTTACTTAATTGGTTGGCTAGTGCTTTAATTTTTTTAATTGGTATGCTAGTGTTTTTATTTAATTGATTGGTTGGCTAGTGCTTTTATTTCTTGAATAGGGGTGTTTAGGTGCTTGTGTAGATGTTTAATTATTGTGTATTTTTGGCCTTTATGCTTTTTTATTAGGGTGACCATTGACTGCTATAGTGGCTTATCATGCCCATATTATATTGGTATGATGTACTACTATGCCACTCAATGGGTAGAGGGTGTGTATAGTGGTCCCGGGTGGGTGATTAGGCCTCCCGGGTGGGTAGCGGGGGAGGGTGGGTTAACCCCTTAATTACAATAGCGGTTATTAACTGTTACAGTGATTAAGGGGTTAGGGGCCATTAGATTGTATTTTTTCATGTTCTCTTACTGGCAACGAAGGACATGGACCTGGAGTATGCAGACGAGGATGCCCTTCATGATAGCAGGGGTAAGTAGAACATTTTATTTACTTTTTTAATGCTGGCTGGCTAAAGTTTGATTTTATAATGGGCAAATGCCCATTAATGTACTGTATGTGTTTAGGGGGAGGGGGGGGTTGTTGGGGTAGAGGAGGTGGGTAGTAGGGTTGTTAGGATAGTAGGATAGTAGCCCCAAGGATGGATGTTTAAACCTTCCAGGTGGTAGCGGACTGGTTAACCCCTTCATTACCATAGCGGTTTCCACTGCAATGGTAGTGAAGGGATTACCTCCTCCTGCAACCTTCCAGGCAGGCCTAATTGCCCACCATGGGACTATAACCCCCTTCATCCACCCCCTCTATCCTAAGAAACAGGCTTCTGAGGTTTAACCCCTTCATTGCCTTAGCGGCTAGCTGCTAAGGTAATTAAGCTTTTTTAATATACATTTTAATACTGGTGTAGATGAGCAGGGGGACCCCCTGCTTCCCGAGATACCGGCACCTCATAATGGGGCCTGTATCTCTTATGCTTTTAAATGTCCCGCGTCACATGACTGTGGGAAATGCATTGGATATACCGGCACCCTATAATGGGGCCTGTATCTCGGGAAGCAGGGGGTCCCCGGATATCACAAATCAATGTGGTTCTGCTCCGAAGACCCCATGCTAATCTACACTAGTATTACATTTTATATTAAAAACTTTTGTTTGCTGACGAGATATGCGCCGGGAGAGGTGGAACTTTCTGTGCAGCTCTCTCTACAGCTGAAAGAAATTGCCAGGTTTGGCTTGGTCCCCGCTGCCTGCTGAAGCGGCCGCTATGGCGTGTGCTGCAGGGACAAGAGCCGCCCCTCAATGGGGCCAGGCCCACTACATACATTATCCACCGCGTTGTGCGAACTGATTTTTCTGAAGACAGGAAATCAGTGCTCACAACTTGCAACAGAGCGCTGGCTACGCTCCCCGGTGGTCCAGCCAATGTAGTAGACCATGTGACTCCCTTTAGATGACGTCACATCCCTTCCCAAGAATTACTCTATCACATGGTCTACTTCAACCAATCAGATTGGGGATATAGTTCTCACAATCTGATTGGCTGAAGTACCATGTGACTGCGCCCATGTGGGTTTGGTGACATCATTTTAAAGGGGAATGAAGCACAGCCATTCTGATTGGCTGGCTTCAGTCCCTTTCATGACATCACAATAAAAAATAAAAAAAAGGGCACATGGTTTTCACAGCCAATCAGATGGCGTGTGAATCATTTGTCACCCAAATATGATGTCACAGGCCATATTTAAGGCTGTGACGTCTTATTTGAGCTCAAGAAGCAGACGGGTCAACATCATGGATTTAACATGGAGTTATTGGATTACAGATGAAGATAAAGACAGAAGATAAAGAAAAGCAAGAAATAAATCACAGATGAAGAAAGAAGAAGATGATGGAAGATAACTGAAAGAAGAATTTTGTTACCTGTCCTGGATCTTCACGGTGGATGGCGTTGGATTGTGTTTCGTGACATAACGGTACGAGAGCTTGCTGATTCCCTAGGATTCGGAAGGCCAATGTTTCTAAAGGTATGATAAATATTGAATGTATGTACTTTTATTTTTACAGTTTTTTTTCAATTGGATTTTTCTTTTTTTATGTTTGTCATTGCCCATTGACTGCTAATGTATTAATCTGTGCCTGTTTACGGGTACAAATGAATACTGTGGAAGCCAATGCATTTTTTTGCAAATGCATTTCTTCTATTGACTGTTTTATTTTCTATGTCTTTTTATTTAAATTTTTTTATTGGGTTTTCAGAGGTTAGGGTACAGCATATCATATCACAACAAGCTGGTACAGAAGTCATTGAGTGTTTTTTGAACAAATTGACAAAGTAGAGCTTCCGCACAACCTGTTAGGATCCAAGAGTATCAAGCCCTCCTCTCCATCCGGAGGGGGGGTGTCTATGGATGTGCACCCATCTGTACCTTTTCAAGGATAGGGTTGGATAGTTACAAGGGAAAAAGGAAGAAAGAGGGGATCGAGGGATAGGGATGGGGGGAGGAGGGGAGGGTTGGGTTTAGGTATGGGCGGCATAAGAGAGGGCCGCCCAGGGCCCGACATCCACCGAGCTCTTAAACAGAGTTTGAGTAATCTATGGGGGTTTAATCATATGTTCAAGCTTCCCAGGTTTTGTTGAATTTGTTTAGTTCTTGTTTTAATCGAGCTGATAGGAGTTCCATCAGACGGACTTCCCTGATTCTGGTGAGGACCAACTCCCAGTTGGGTTTTTTTCCATTTTGCCACTATTGAGCGGCGGGCTGCCGTTAGTACGAAGGATGTTAATTTTTTGGTCTGATGAGGGAGGCCTTCTATAGGCTTACCCAACAGAAATGACAATGGATCTAGTGGGACCTCCACCTCACTTATCTCCTCTACCATGGTTCGGATCATATCCCAAAAAGGACCCAACACGAGACAGGTCCACAGTATGTGTACCAGGTCTTCCTGCTGGCCGCATCCCCTCCAACAGTGGTCTGACAGGCCAGGGAAGGCCTGGCTCAGCCTACTTGGGGTGAGGTACCAGTGGAATAAAACGTTATAGATGTTTTCCTTGATGGTGGTACAAATTGAGGTTTTGATTGCGACAACCCAGATATCTTCCCAGTCTTCTCTATCTGTTTCTATATTGAGGTCTGCAGTCCACTTAAGAATATAGCTATGGTTGACAGGTATCAGGGCACGTGCTAGTCCCATATAAATCCCCGAGATCAGACCCTTCCAATATGGTCCTACTGCACATATCTTTTAAAAGTTAAAGGGGTTTTCAAACTTGGAGTTGTGGGAGATTGTTGTTAAGAAGTGTCTGATTTGGAGGAAAGCAAATAGGGAGAGACCCCAGGAGGCATATTTTTCCTGTGCTTCGGAGAATTTCATAGGCCGTCCTTTGATTAGCAGATCGGACGCTTTTGTTATATTGGCTGCTTTGAACAGTCTGAAGTCCCTGGGATCACAACCCGGGGGGAAGTCCAGATTGCAAAACAGGGGGGTCAGAATTGAAGGGGAAGATCATAGGCCAAATTTAGTTCTTGTTTTTGACCATATCCCCCATGTACATCTCATCGCTTCCAGGCCCATCCTGCATGGCTTTGCCCCCCCCCCCTCCACCCACAAAAGGGACGGGAGGGAGAGGGGAGAGATGTAGGAGGCTTCAATCTCCAACCAGCTGCAAGACGCTGGGTCATTATTCCATGTGGCCGCCTGTTTTAGGTGGGCTGCAAGGTAGTATTTGGAAATATCTGGTACTCCCAGACCTTCATTCTCTCTTGGTGCCATCATAACCGATCGTGCCACTCTTGGCTTTTTCCCATTCCAGATAAATTGGAGTATATTATTTTGGATATTTTTGAGTTCAGCTCCTGGGACCTGGACTTGGGAGTGTTTGGAATAAATACAGAATTCTGGGGAGGATATTCATTTTTACTGAAGCAACTCTACTTAGCCAGGAGATATGGTGTTCGTTCCAGCTCTGTAGGTCTCTTTTAATTTTTGCAAAAAGTGGGGGGAAGTTATGCTTAAACAATATCTCATATGAGTTTGTAATTTTAATTCCGAGGTATCGAATATAGGAGGAGTTCCATTAATAGCTGAAATTAATTTGTAGTAGTTTTACCTCGGATGGTGTCAGGGATAAATTTAGGGTTTCAGATTTGTCATTATTAATTTTATATCCCGACACCTGGCCGAATTTTTCTAATTGTGATTGAAGGTTGGGAAGGGAAGTCAGGGGCTCCGCCAGAGACAATATTACATTGTCGGCGTACAGGGATATCTTGTATTCCTTTTGGCCTATTTTGATTCTCTTTATATTGATATCTTTTCGGATGGTGGCCGCAAGGGGTTCGATCGATAGGGCAAAGAGGAGAGGGGGCAAGGGGCAGCCCTGTCTTGTACCATTTTTTATCATTACGGGACCTGAGCCTCCGCCCGGGAGCTTTACCATTGCAGACGGTTTTTATACAGAGCTCTGATTCCCTCGAAGAAAGGACCTCGGAAGCCAAATTTGATCAGAGGGTGATCTAAAATGTCCCATCTAATTCTGTCAAATGCTTTTTCAGCATCGAGGCCCAAAATAAAAGCCTTTGTTTTAGAGAGATGTACATGGTCGATAATATTTATAATTTACGTGTATTGTCCGACGCTTGTCTACCCATGACAAAGCCGACCTGGTCTTTGTGGATCAAGCTCAGGATTATTGGTTTAATCTAGTGGCCAAAATTTTGCTGTATATTTTCATGTCCGAATTAAGAAGGGAGATCGGTCTGTAGCTGCCGCATTTTAGTGGATCCATACCCTCTTTATGAATTATTGCTAGGTTCGCTAGGGACATTGAGGGAGGAATATCTTCCCCTTCCATGAAGGAGTTGAAAAAACTTCTAATAGGTGTGGGATCAGCACTGCCTTCATTTTTTTGTAATAAAGATTAGAGAAACAATCTGGGCCCGGGGTCTTGTTTGTATTTAATTGTTTTAATACTTCCCGTGTTCTGGAACCAAAGGGAATACGCTGGGTAATATATGGTCAGACAGCTTAACAAGTTCCTTTTACATGCACCACAAGTTCTTTATCTTTTCTTCACTTTATTGAAAAGCAGCAGATAACAAAGTTACTTGTAGATGGTGTAGTGAGAGAGAGCTTCTACAATAATAGTGCTTGATAGTAAGGACAAAAAGTAAAAATGATACTCTTACCAAGAGCTGTGAGGCATGAGTAGTGCTTGCTTAGCCTGCTGAGATTGAAAGAGAGCAAAATGGAGGGTGTCTCACAGGAACAGAGCCTGGGCTAAGGAAACTGTGAATACAGGCAGGGGGCAATGGGACAGTCCAATATGCCAGGGGAATAACAGGGGTTGTCATAGCAACCACTTCAGGAGGCTAGGAGATAGAGAAGAAACTAATGTATCCTTTTCACCTGCAATGGGAATAATAACAACAGGGAAAGTGCTACTACATAAAGGGCCAGCAGGCAGAGCTGCAAAAAAGGGAAAAAAGGAACAGAACTATGATTCTTGTTCCGTGACATCCAGTATTTTACCGGCGTTTATTTTCTCATTTAATTTTAGGGCGGTTTCTTCTTAAAGGGCCGGTAGGTTGCATTCCTCTAGATATTTTGTGACAGCTGTAAACCCGGACTTCACGTTCTGGGGGGGGTTCAGGTTATAAAGTTTGGTATAGTAGTCAGCAAATTCTTGGGTAATTTCGCTCTCTTTGAGCGTTTTGGAACCGGATTTCGTCCGAATTGCAGTAATTTGGGATTTAACTCTAAGACCTCTTAATTTATTGGCCAGGATCCGGTCAGCCTTACTGTCCCTCATGCTGTTACCTCCAGATGTCAAACAAAGAAAAATCCCTGAGAACATCTTTAAGGTTTTTAGCGTTTATGAGGGTGGAATTAGGTGGTGCTGTGCCCTGTATGCTGGCTTTATCAAGATCTGGTGAATTTACCATGTTAAAGTCTCCTGCCAGGATAAGTGGTGTATATCTTGTTTTACTCACTTTTTCGAGGACCGATCTGAGGAAGGGTATTTGTCCTTCATTGGGCGCATAGATGTTCACTAGGGTGATTGACAATCCTGCAAGGGAACCTGAAAGTATTAAGTATCTTCCCTCTGGATCTGCACTGGACGATTCAAGAGTAAATGGGGTATTGTGACAGAACAAAATAGCAACGCCTCTTTTTTTAAATCTACAAGAGGCAAAAAATGCCTGTGGATATGTATTGCTGAACATATTGGGTGGCATTGAGGTGTTGAAATGTGTCTCCTGTAAGAAGATGATGTCCCCTTTTAGTTTATTTATCTCCTGCAGGGCCAATCTACGCTGAGTTAAGCCCCTTTACATTAATCGATACTAATTTTATATCTTGTGAGATAGACATATTTTTGTCTGAGTCTTCTTAACCAGTTTAGCGATTACTTTCCCAAGGCAGTCAACCCTCTCTTTTCTTAGGGGGAGAAACCCACTGCACTCCAGCTTCTCGGCACCAGCATCATACCAGGGCGGAGCTGCCAGGGGGGGAGAGGGTTCCTCGGTGGTGTGAAGGTGTGTGTGAAGGGGGGAGACAGTAAGAAGGGAAATTAGGAAGTAGATGGGCTATGGATTAGCCCTAGACTAAACTCCTTCATTTCCCTAATGG
Source organism: Ascaphus truei (assembly GCF_040206685.1). NCBI lineage: Eukaryota > Metazoa > Chordata > Amphibia > Anura > Ascaphidae > Ascaphus > Ascaphus truei. The sequence continues at coordinate 103,959,274 of NC_134484.1, forward strand.
CGAAGGATGTGGGCATAGGGCCCTTGGAGATCTTCTCGTGCGATCAGACACCGGCACTCCCAGGGGGGAAAGCCGAGCCCCCTCTTCCATATAGTCTGGTCAGACCCAGACACACAATTACATACATATGAAGCATAGTTGTGGATGAAGGGGGGAAGGAAGGGGGGGAAGAGGGGGGAGGAGGGGAATGAGGGGGGGAAGGGAGGGGGGGAAGAGGGGGGAGGAGGGGGGCGAGAGGAGGGAGGTGGGAGGAAGACGGAGGGGGGAGGAAGACGGAGGGAGGAGCGGGGGAGGAGGGGAGGTGGGGCGGGGGGAGGGGGAATGAAGGGGGGAAGCAGACGGGGCACGAGGGGGAGGAAGAGAAGAAGGGGGGCAGCGGTTGAGGGGGGCAGCGGTTGAGGGGGGCAACAGACTCCTGTATTACATATTACATTTTAAAACTTTTCCTTCAGGATTCAAACTTATGCATATATTTAACACTTAACACAATTCCCAGGAGGGGGGGTTAGTAGCGGGAAACCCCCCTGGTGCTCTGTGAGCCAGAATGGGCAATGTAGAGCCACGAAGGGGCCGAAAACCCTGAACCCCAAGTGGGCATGTCCCCCACCACCCCCGATCGATCGCTCTGGATCGAGAGGGACAGCAGCCTCCAACCAGACCCGTGAGTTCCAGGCTCTACCTTGAGGCACAGTTCAGAGGATAGCAGCTGCTCCTTCCAAATCCCTGCCATAGGCCACAGCATCTCGGTACCCACCCGCACCGTCCCCGACTTCCGCAGGCGGCTGAGCTCCAGGTCTTCCATATAGTCCCTGTCAAGGGTTCCCTTCTCTCGGCCATGCTCCACTAGGGGTTTTTTTTCTAGTGTTTCTGGAGCACCTGTGGTGGCGCCATCTTGAGAGGATTCACTTGGGGGAGGGTCGCTGGAAATAGATTGAGACGCTCTGTTGATTCTTTTTGCTAGGTTTATTCGACATCTTTGTTGCTTCGTCTAGTATTTAAAGTTGTTTTTGTGCATCAGCGATCTGGGAAAGGTGCTTTTCTAAGAGCTTCTTTGTTGTGAGGGGACTCTGGAGCTAACTCCCTAGGGCCGGCGATCATCCAGGCTGACGTCACAGGAAGTCTCTCTTATTTTCTATAAGAGACAGGGGGTGCCCAATGCTACATCCAATTGACAAAACATATATGATGAAAAGTAAAATACTTCAATAATAATAATAATATTAAATACTTGGTTATTTAGTTAACCCTTTGGCCAAAGGCGTCATAAGCCTGCATACCAACGTCAAGGTATAACCAAATTAATGCAGGTCCTACACTATACTACACTGTGAACCCTTCCTTTTACCTCTGTAAGAGGGGAAGAACCATTATAGGTCTTGTTCCTGCAGCAAATTAAATGACCTCCCAAGTTAAAAAGGTGAAGGAGGAGGAGTGAGCTCTGGGGGGAGGTGCCACAGCCTCCAATTGACTGCTATCAGTCAGACATAGATTAACACACATTCACAACTAGCTCAAACTCCCACACCCACCACATGATGAATATATATATTTATGGCAACCAGAGAGCTACTGAGCGTGGCAATGGTATACAACAAGAGACAGGGGGTGCCCAATGCTACATCCAATTGACAAAACATATATGATGAAAAGTAAAATTCTTCAATAAAAATAATAATATTAAATACTTGGTTATTTAGTTAACCCTTTGGCCAAAGGCGTTATAAGCCTGCATACCAACGTCAAGGTATAACCAAATTAATGCAGATCCTACACTATACTACACTGTGAACCCTTCCTTTTACCTCTGTAAGAGGGGAAGAACCATTATAGGTCTTATTCCTGCAGCAAATGAAATGACCTCCCAAGTTAAAAAGGTGAAGGAGGAGGAGTGAGCTCATGGTGGGGGGGGGGGGTGCCACAGCCTCCAATTGACTGCTACTAGTCAGACATAGATTAACACACATTCCCAGCAAGCTCAAACTCCCACACCCACCACATGATGAATATATATTTATGTCAACCAGAGAGCTACTGAGCGTGGCAATGGTATATAACAAGAGACAGAGGGTGCCCAATGCTACATACAATTAACAAAACATATATGATGAAAAGTATAAAGTAAAATACTTCAATAATAATAATAAAATTAAATACTTGGTTATTCTTATACTTTTCATCATATATGTTTTGTCAATTGGATGTAGCATTGGGCACCCCCTGTCTCTTGTTTTATATATTCAATATAATAAACACATTGTACAAGAGATCAAGGTCAGAAGTACTTTAACGATCATACAGAGAATATATACAATGTGAAGGAGCAAAGCTTAACATCTAAATAATACAATAATAATACAAAACCTTACCAGCAAATAGTAAGGGAATAGCAGGATGACATCATAGTGAAAGAGACAACATTTCAGAAAAAGACCCTTAATCAAGAGTCTAAAGGGGTGGGAGAAAGAGGTACAGTTATTATCTACTATAAAATCATAAAACACCTCTCACATGTTACTGTTGGCATCGATAATTATGTTGTGACGCATGACATTGTGATGTCATTTATATTAGCAAGTGAATCCCATCACGAGCCTATGGCGCACCACAATGAAGTCGTCCGCTCCAGAACAGTGACACGACCTCTCCAGAGGAAGATATTACAGTAAACATACAATCACATAAATTTACATAATACAGTGGTGGCTGACCTGAGTCTAAATCAACTAGATCCGAGATTTTCAGATTATCCCGGTTATGTGCGGTTTTGTGTCATTTTCGCCCGGAGTGAACTGCGTTATTTTCGCGCTCATGATATTAGCATTTTATTCTCGCTGTCTGCAATACTGCAATGCCGTGTAAAAACTCAGGGGGCGTTTGCGAGCTGTTGTCTTGGAAGTCTAATACCTTCACGGTTCAACCTACGTCAGTACACAGTCTGTGTGTGCACGCAGTAATTGTAAATTTGCATATTTAAAGTGTACATGCATTTGCAGTGCTGTTTTGCAGTACAGTATGTCTCATTTGAAAATTGTTGAAACGCATAGGCGTGAACTGTACTGTAACAGTGTCACATTTCGGCATATACAGCGCTCTCCCCTCGCTCAGGATAATTAACTGCATTGCAGGGTATTTCAACTTCTTATCTTCTGTGCAATGCAGTACATCTCTCCCACATCATTCCTTTGAACGTGTGTTCAAAAAAAATTTATTGTAATTTTTTTTTCTCCACAAGCCTGCAAAAACCATTTTACTGTATTACGATTTTCAATCTGTGCTGTAGCTTTTGTCTGCGAACCTGTGCGTTTGACTGCACATGGTTGATTTGTGTGCTTTTTACGTACTGTATTTGGGGGTGTCTTATTATGATGAACTGCCTTTTGAAATTAAAGTATGTCTTTAGCTTTGAACTTCATGCGGCTGTCTTTAATTTTTTGAATCTTGCCATTGTGTTCTTAATCCGTCCCTAGCCGAGCTTCAAAGCCTCACTGCGCCTGCGTGTAATCCTTTTTCAGATGGGAGCTATTTAGCTGCTTAGCTGCTTACTGCGCATGAGTCACCCAACCCCCCCCCCTCTCCACAGAGTCATTCGACAGACACCTCCACAGTGTCATTCATTTTCTGAAGTTTGTCATTGTGTTTTTAATCCGTTCCTAGCCGAGCGTCAATCGCCTCACTGCGCCTGCGTGTACTCTAAGCCTCTTTGAGATGGGAGCTAGCTGCTTACTGCGCATGAGTCACCCAACCCCCCCCCCTAACCCTTTGAGGCTTTGTTTACGGTAACGCTTGGAAAATCCCTTCTCGAATTTGAAATGTAAATCTGATTTGCACAGCATTGTGAGAATTGAGAGTAAAAAAAACATTAACTGATTCATGTTGTTTTGTCATTCATTCTTATACTGTAGGGGTAGGGGGGGTGGTTGCTTTCAATGATTATGATTATCAGTAATGTAAATAAATATTTATTTTATTTTATCTGGAACAAAAAAAATACAAATATAAAAATAATCATGAATAATACATAATGCAGTCTTTATTAAGTTCTTCTGGCAGATTGAAATGGGGTAAACATTTAGAAAACATTTGTAAAACATGGAGAAACATGAATTATGCACATTTATAAGAATATTATTTAATAATATATATACTGTAATGTATACATTACAGTATATATATTATTAAAAATAATATTACTATGTATACTGTATATATATATATATATATACAGTATACATAGTAATATTATTTTTTCAGTCTTTATCTTGTTCCTCATTCCGTGTACAGTACAGTAGTTCATTGAGAGAGGAGAGGTTTTGTGTACATCAATACTGCTGTTTATATACTGTACATTTGACTGTACAAACAGATTAGACTGGACACAACACCCCACCTCCTCCCAGGCAACCCTTTTTTCCTGAAACGACAAGAAAACAAAAAATTTGTGCAGTTATGTGCGTACTGTATTATGGCATTGTGTGATGTGTAGTACTACTGTAGATGGCTGGTGCTGCTTTCTCTGGAAAGAAAAAAATTGAGCAGTTAGTAGGCAGTTACTGTACTACTGTCAAACTAGTCTACTGTATACTGGAACTACTGTATACTCTGACAACTGTTTAATACTACTGTATGTAACCTGATGGCTGGTGCTGGTCTCTCTGTAAAGAAAAAACTGTAACTACTGAACTGTATACTCTGACTACTGTTAAATACTATTTAACCTGATGGCTGGTGCTGCTCTCTCTGTTAAGAAAAAACTGTAACTACTGTATACTCTGACTATTGGGAAAGAAAAAATCTGTGCCATACTTACCTATATCATACTGTACTTACAATACTACAGCACAGTACTACTTTCCTGATGCTTGCCCATTACGCGCGATCACAATGGGCAACACAGTGGCAATATGGTCTATATATTTATTGCAGCGTTCCACAGTGAGTACATCGTTCCAAAAACTCATTATGCCTTTCAACAACTCGTCCTTTTTGGAGGGTTTCACCACTTTCCGGATATGGTCCTTCAGCTGATGCTAGACCATTTCGATCGGATTGAAGTCTGGCGATCTGTCATTGGGTAAAAAAGGACAATTAGTTTAAGAGATACAGTACACAGTAAAAACAGTGGGAAAAAAATGAGAAACGGTTACCACACTTACTCCGCTGGCGTCTTCACCCAGTTGATACCATGCTCAAGAATATGCGCTGTTGACGCGGTGTGCTTCGGATCGTTGTCTTGGTAGAAGCGGTGACCATCCGGGAACTCGCGTGTGATATATTGCACTATCTCAGGGACAATGTTGTCTTGGAAGAAAGCTTTATTCATGATTCCTATAGCAAGAAAAGAAAGGTGCTCAAAAAACTGCACAATAGTACAGTACAGTGCATACAGCAAGGCTACACTAGTAAAGTACAGTGCATAAGGCTACATTATATTTGATATATTTTACCTTCAAAGATGACAATGCATCCTGGTCCACGCCTAGAGATGGCACCCCACACATGCAGCTTCACAGGGGGTTTTGGCCGCGGCTTCAAAGATATGCGGCCTTTTTTGTGGAATGCAAAGCTTGCAAATCTCTCCAGCGACACAGTAGACTCATCAGTGAAGATGCAATCCTGGAAAGTTTCCCCACTGTCGATCGATGCCTGGGCCTGGACCACTCTTTTGATTTTGTTTGCGTCCAGTATCATGGGGTACGCTCTGTAATGACAAGGAATAAATAATTTTAGCGGTACAGTACAGTTTCCTAAACAACAGTTTTACCTCCTGTACTGTCCAGTACTAACCTCACATGTCCATATTTCCATCCAATGCTGCGTCTCATCTTCTTTATGCTGGTCTTGGATACAGTCAGATTGTGCTTTTCCTGCAGAGTGTATTTGACCCTTAATGCACTCTTCTCATCATTATCCTCACTTATTTTGTCCACCAGAAGAGTTGTCTCCCTACAATGTAAAGAAAATATATTGTTTTGTTAATATGCATCAATATAAAAATTATATATACTGTTGTACTGTAATATAAATATAAAAATATATATATACTGTTGTTATATAAATATAAACATACAAAATATATACTGTTGTAATATAAATATAAAAAAATATACTGTTGTAATGTAAATATACAATATATATATACAGTACTGTTGTAATATAAATATACAAAATATATACTGTATACTGTTGTAATTTAAATATAAATATAAAAAATATATATACTGTTGTAATAAAAATATACAAAATATATATACTGTTGTAATATAAATATAAATATATAAAATATATATACTGTTGGAATATAAATATACAAAATATATATACTGTACTGATATAAATATAAATATACAAAATATATACTGTTGTAATATAAATATACATATACAAAATATATATACTGTTGTAATATAAATCAACAGAAATAACAAAAATATTAGATTTTAATTAAAATTAAAAAAATTTAAGTTGTATAAATATACTTACGCGTTAGTTACCCTTGGTGCCCTTTTGCGGTCTCTGTTTTTTCCGTGTGCATGATAGCTCATGGTGGTTGCTGGCACAACGAGGCCAGAAGTAGCTAACCAGCGTTGGATAGCAGCAATTCGGTGTCCGCTCGTGTACATCTCCTTGATTCGCATGCTGAGATCCTTGGAAATCTTTTTACAACCATTGCTGCGAGTAGAAAGAAATACAAACACAAGAATGTATATTCGATGTTAAGTCGATGTGTATTCAATGTGCAGTGAATCCACAAAATGGATGGTGTATTTATATGGTAATGACTCACATTAGAGTACGCCCACTTTTAACACCTGTACCTGGTCGCCATGCATAAAAGGTTACACACTTTGCATAGCCCACCACTCAATGATCTTTATCTGAACTTGTCCAGATACTGCATTATGCCATCTGCTTCAATGGATCAACCCAGATTCTACGGACGCAGGAACACACTCGCCTCTGCCGTGCCTGTCAAGCAGAAAAAGCAAAAGGCGGTTGCCGTTTCCACGCCAAGGCAAAAGCGACAGGCTAAGGCCAATAAAGAAAACCTTCTGCTGACCCCAAAGGCTAAGGGTTTTCATAGACGTCAACCTTATTATGTCAAGAAGCTATACGGTGATGTACTCTCGACGCAAAACGATTGGCAGCCAACCCATCGAACCCGCAGACCACTTCCTCACATACGCTTCGACGACTCTGTCGCCGCTGTCCAGGAAATCTTCAGCCCATCTTCTCCACCACTCGTCCTCAAAGCTGCCGCCGCCCTCCCGGAAACCCACAGGCCATCTTCTCCGGTTCTATCCGACGACACTGCCACCTCTAAAATCCACGGGTCACTTTCTCCTTTGCTCTTAGATGACTCAGCTTCTCGCCCGGAAAACCAAAGGTCACTTTCTCTATCCCTCTTCGACGACGCTGCCGCTTCTCCTCTACCGGATATCCACAGGTCACCTCCTCCACCCTTCTTCGACGTCGCTGCCGCTTCTCTCCATGGAACCCCCATCTCATCCTCCGTTTCACCCATCCACCCAGATTTCCAGCACCATGCACAAGAACCAGCTCGTTAGACAGGATGCTGAATGGGATAACTGTGGATCTCCCCGGGAACTCTATTGTGCTAGCAAATATAGATTTGCTTCTAGAGACCATGCTAAATGTGGAGCAACGGATGCTACATATGGATCAACGGATGATACATATGGATCAACGGATGGATCGACAGATGGAGAAGATAGAAGCTGACATAGCGGGTATAGAATATTTGCTCGGTGTTAATGCCCCTGTTTCCCTGACGCTGGAGCAGGGGGGTGACATGGATGTGATGAATGGGACCTTCGACCCCCTTCCATCACCAAGCGCACCCCCTCCACCAGAAGATGTAGTGTACATGTATGCCGTTGAGGAGGACATGACAACCCCGTCAAGACCATGCCAGGAGACAACACGGTGACCAAGACCGGAGGAAAGCTTCCTCCCAGACAACCTACCATCGCCCGTCGCCTCAAGCACACCCGCTTCTAGAAGACCTACATTCGCTTGCATCGATACGTTGCCCGACATCACCCTGTGCGATCTGCCACCGGCGCTCAGGGAGAAGTATAGCATGAAGAGTGCTGGTGCACCCCACACAAGTATGCCTTGTTACTTTTTAAGCACCATGTTCCCTACTCGTTGTACTGCGACTGGGCCTTCAAAGTGAACTACAAAGGAAATCGCGTAAAAAAGGCGCTTCCTGACAATTTAAGAAAGAACATGCTTTTATCCAATTACAGATCCTGTAATGAAAGGCGTTCGAGACTGCATTAATGGCGTTTTGCGCCATGCAAGGAATCGGCCATGGACGGACAATGTGGAGGACTTTCTGTAAGACCATACTGTTGTGCCTAACTGTATTGTACTGTACTGTACATGTTTTGACCTGCTGTACTTAAATATTTGTATTTATAATACTTGTATTTATACAGAAATGTTGTAACTTGCTGTCCACACACACAGGACCTGCACAATTCCAGTCCCTGAGGGCCGCAAACAGGCACGGTTTTCAAAGGTCACCCTGAAAACCCGCCCTGTTTGCTGCCGTCAAGGACTGTACTGGTGCAGATTGTGTTGCACACCATCCCACTGTGCAGTATATGTTTTGACTTGCCGATCTTTAATAAAGGAGATGTTGCGTTTTGTTTATTTTATGAATAAAGATTTTTTTTTTAAAACATGTGACTGTAAACCATACTGACTGACATAAATGTTTTCACAACTGTAGCAGTAAACCACACACCTGTTGATGTTTTGAATTGCTGTGCACTTAAAATGTTTCTACATTGTACAGTATTTGTAAATAAATGTTTTTGTACTTACTCCACCAATAAAAGAACATGTTGATTTGTTTTACATTGTTCCATTGGCTCCTTTGCTACTGTAACAAAATACAGTGTTTCTAGAATGTCGAGGCATACTGCACTGTATACTGTAGGCATGCTCAGTATGAGCATTAAAAAAAATAGAAGACACAAACTGTACTGTACTGTATGTACTGGCACTGTATACTGTAGAAGACACATAATGTATGTGATACATGTAGAATAAATGCATAGTTTTTATTTTTTCGGATTTATTACACAGTAAACTGTACTGTATATAAAAAGTATTTTATACTGTACGGCCGGAAAACATCAGCATACTGTTTCAGGTACAGTATTCTATCCTAATCAATAACTACGGCCGCTAAACTGTAGACTCCGGTACGTGGTTTTTAAAATCCGATTCAGCAATGTGCAGGCATTGTTACACAAAGCGATATTATCCATCGAAATCCCTCCATTAGCTGTTTTCTTTTCTGAGGAAAAACAAAAAGAAAAGTTTTACTGTAATGGTCAGCCCCCTAAAGAAGTTCCCAGCCAGTCCCACCAATAATTTTCTCGGGGGCGTCTCCTGTTCACATGCGCACGCGCCTATCGTCGATGTAATGACACGCATATGCGTTTCAAGAAGGTTCCAATTGGTCAGTATCTGCAGTACAGTACTGTAGAAGCTGCTCAGCCAATAATATTGCTTACAGGAGAATCCACATAAAAACAACAAAACAGGTAGCGCAAACCAAAAAGATTTGACGTAGTATATAATGCCCTATGTTTAAATGGTCAATCATACATACAGGAGAATCGCTTGACTTTCGAATAGCACCGATATTGATACTGCATTGTCAAATTAAAAAAAAAAAACACAGAAAATAATACGGCAACAATCCAACAATACTCACCATAGAATTTCCCATTCAGCTGGCGCCGGCGCCAGTCCACTGCCAGTCCAGTATTCTTGATTATCCACGTCGATAGTTTGCAGCGGGACTAGTCCACCTGTAGTCAGCTGATGAGTTTTCAAATTGCTTAGGTACATGCAAGCTTGATCGAAACTGCACGCGAAATCCGGTTCAGGCTTGCTGAATAGACAGCAAGGGTTGTCACTGACGGTGGGACCATCATTGTAAGCCGTTGCTGGTGCATTGCTTGGCAGCGACTGTCGTTTCTTAGTTGGTTTTAACACGATCCTTCGCCTTTTGCCATCATCATGATCATAGATACAGGAAAAAGCCTTTGATACACACCAATACCCTTCAACAAATTGTGGCTCAATACGATAAAAACAGGGATCGCTACATAACCTTTTCCTTATTGCACGCTTCCACGTATGAGGAGCTGGTGAAAATTTATAAAAGTCATAGTTTTCGATAAAATACTGATAAATTTGAACAACTGTTGCCATCTTATCCTCTGTTGCATTAATCGCGGCCCATATCAAATACGCGTAACTTCTGTCGGGTTTTTGGAAACAGGCTGCTCTTGAACACTCATGGCGGGCGGCGGGTCTGTGGAGAATACTGTAACCGAAACTGGTCTTGGTCTTTGTTTAATATGAAAAGCCTAAATTAATACATTTTTGCAACCTCTTCCTTCAGTCTCAAGGCCAAGTACAATAGCACACTGTGGTATATTTTTTACACGAAACACCTGCAAGTCCACACATTACTGAAGCGCATGCGCATTACAATTCATGAATATCTGCCATCTGGGGGACACGCGAAGAATTGCAACCAATTAAATCCGATCCATTCTCAATAAACGTGTCAACCGCGCATGACGCGTGGCTGGGAACGCAAAATGAACGCGGCATGCGCCAGGTGAAGTGCGTCGCATTCCAGGAAAAAGCCAGGGAAAAAACGGCGATGTGTTAGACTCCGATGAGCCGCAGCAGTACCACAACTTGTACATTTAACAAACATACACAACACATTGTGGAAGAAACAAAATCAAATTGTTCTCAATAAATACCCAATAAAATATCAAATATATCGTTTATTTAGGCATGACAGCGTGGACCACGTTTTGATTACTTCCGGCCAATGTTTACTATATGGAAGTGAAGGATTTAAAAAATGTTTAAATGGATTTATATTTTTTTACATTTACATTACCTCCACATTTGTTTTTCAAACATTAATGCACTATCGCAAGAATTACAGTAGTGGCTCATTGGTTGGCCTGTGCATTAATAATAATAAAAATCAATGACAATATAGACACTATACATAGAATTGTGCAGGCAGCCTTTGTCCTTGTCCCAAATATCTTTTGGTACTTGAGGCACAGGAAGACAAAATGACTTGCCTAAGGTCAGAAGGAGATCTAATACTGTGACTTGACCCAAGCTCTGACACAGCAAATGCCATTGATCTACTTCTACTTCTACATTAACTTCAGCTTCCCATTCCATAATTTACATCAACAAAAAAGATCCTTAAAATTTTCTAACTTTATTATGAGTATGTCTTTGTAAGGAATTTAAATTATGGTGAGCATAATTTTGTTGCTGAGAAATATCAATGTCTATTTGAGTTTTTTTACATGCCTTTTTAAGTAAATGTGGCCAGGTCCCCCTGATCTCCAAATGCGGAGCGGAGCTGGGGGGAAGCTGCAGTGCCACTGCGGGGGAGCATGGGTGCTGGCGACAGGGTGTGTGCACAACCCGTGAAGTGTGGGGATCTGCGGGCAGTCGGAGGGGTGATCAGGTCGCCAGAGCTCCACGGTGGTACTGAGCAAAGGGCGTCGCCATCTTGAAGAGGTTTGCGCGTGCTCGATAGAGCCTTGCACATGCGCAGTGCTTGTGGAGTTGTGGCGGCCATTAGGTGTAGGCCCCGCAAGGGAACTACAGTTCCCACCAGCCTTTGAGGCTGCAGATCACATGGCACGCAAGAGCCAATAGGGCTTCTCGAACCCCCTACTGCAAGAAGGATACATTTGGCGCTGCACGACAGTTGGAGCTGGGACAGAGAAGAGTAAGCGTGTGCTCAGGGTGTCAGTGGCAGCTGAGCTAGGCCAGAGATCCCCTCATAGGCCCCAGTTAGGCCCCAATTCCCCCTATATGTTTGTGGCTGCTACAGGGACAGGCCCATTAGATAGGGACACTGCCCCTGTAGTTGCATAGTGACAGGGACCCAACAGGACGCCGCGCTGTAATTGCGGCCTGTGGTCTGGGACCAACCCACGACACACAAACTCTGTTCAAAGTGGGAACCTCCAGCTGGATACCACCCCACGTAGAGGCGGACACCTTCACTAACGGCAATGGCGTGGGACAGACGGCCCCCCTTTCTTCAGTCAGCAGGTACCTCAACTAGTGCACCAACTCAACACACACTTCCTGTGGGTAGCGCTACTGCACACTTGGGGTGGGATTGCTCCTTTGGACACCAGGGTGGTTGGGTGCCCAGGGCAACTCAGTACTTTGGGGGAAACCCCACCAGGGTGTGGACAAGGTGATTGGTGGACACTGTGGGGTTACGGCCATGTGAGTCCTACCTTGTATATGTTATTCTGATCTATGTGTTCTTAGCTGCGTTCAGTAAATCTTATATATATTTAGATATATAAAGTACAGCTAAACCCCGTTATAGCGCAGTCCTTGGGGGCCACCCGATCCGACAGCGCTACAAACGGGGTCGCGCTAATTAAATTAAATTAATTAATTAATTAACCAAATTTTAAAATGGCCGCCGCGCCCGGGGTTCCGTGTCTATAGAGGGGGGAGAGCTGGGATCGCATCATCGCACTGTGCTGCACTTTGCTACTCCTCCCTCCTCCCCAGCAGTCAGAGAGCTGCAGGCAGTGCTTGGAGAGTGTGAGGCTCAGGTCTGCAGCCTCCTCTCCATGGCAATTTTACTCACATGCCCACTGATCACCCGCACAGCAGCTTCTCCTGCTCTCACTCGCAAACTTTTCAGGGACGCCGAGGGAGCCTGCCCTGTCTAGGAAGAGAGCTATGTGTCTGTGTGTCTGTGTGTCTGTGTGTCTGTGTGTCTGTGTGTCTGTGTGTCTGTGTGTCTGTGTGTCTGTGTGTCTGTGTGTCTGTGTGTCTGTGTGTCTGTGTTCCTGATAGCTTCTCCTGCTCTACACCACAGACATTCTATCCTGTGGAGGAGGGGGGGAGGGGGGTTAGGAGGAGAGGGAGAGAGTGTGTGTGTGTGTGCTGTGCAGTGCCGTGTCCTGTGAGTGTGTGTCCTGTGCAGTGTCCTGTGAGTGTGTGTGCTGTGCAGTGTCCTGTTAGTGTGTGTGCTGTGCAGTGTCCTGTGAGTGTGTGTGCTGTGCAGTGTCCTGTGAGTGTGTGTGCAGTGTGCAGTGTCCTGTGAGTGTGTGCAGTGTGCAGTGTCATGTGAGTGTGTGCAGTGTGTGTGTGCAGTCAGTGTGTGCAGTCAGTGTGTGCAGTCAGTGTGTGCAGTGTGCAGTCAGTGTGTGCAGTGTCCTGGGAGTATGTAGTGTCCTGTGAGTGTGTGCAGTGGTGCAGTGAGAGTGTGTGCAGTGAGAGTGTGTGCAGTGAGAGTGTGTGCAGTGAGAGTGTGTGCAGTGAGTGTGTGTGCAGTGAGTGTGTGTGCAGTGAGAGTGTGTGCAGTGAGAGTGTGTGCAGTGAGTGTGTGTGCAGTGAGTGTGTGTGCAGTGAGTGTGTGTGCAGTGAGAGTGTGTGCAGTGAGAGTGTGTGCAGTGAGAGTGTGTGCAGTGAGAGTGTGTGCAGTGTGTGCAGTGTGTGCAGTGTGTACATTTTTTTTTTAAACGGGAGCCACGTGAAAACCGCGTTATAACCGATTTCGTGTTATAACAGGTTGCGCAATAACGGGGTTTACCTGTATTATGTTGGTTTATTAAAACCATTTATGTTGGTATATATATAGTGTGTACACATTGTATTGGGTCCTGTGCAAGGGGTATCCAGCAGTACTGGGATCCTTCACAGGTGGAGGCGCTGTCACCAGACGAACCAGGTACACCCCAGGCTCCCTGCTGCGCATGCTCAGGCCTCCTGTGAGCCTACAGGTAACAGCGCACCACACGTAGTCAACCTTGACACGAGGGGAAAGGGGGCTACATAACTATTATCAAAACTGTACCCTGACAATATATATTTGCTGTAGGTTGTTACTTATTTTAATAAACCAACATAATACTTTATAGACAGGACAATATTTATGTTTCCACGTTACTATATGGAACTAATAACTTGATGTTTTATCTTAAAATGATGATGCAATTGATAGATTTGTATTGCTAATATTAAAAGGAACTTTGATCTACCATTTCAATAGCTAGCATATTTATATATTCATGTACCTGTAGTATATTATAGTTAAGCTTCTCATCATGACATTCCAGTCTCTAATATAAAAACAATCTAAGGCAGAAATACCTATAAATTGGAGAATTTATCATATTTGTGTATGTTTGCAGGTCACATAACACAATTCCTACAAATTAATTGCATGTGCATTTTTATTAAATAATTCTTACATAATTTACTAAAACACTCATAATAACACATACAGCCTGTCAAATCTCCAATTTCCAATATTCTAATGAACATCAAAGCAGACCAGCACTGCTGACTTTGACAAATTGCAGATGAGACTTTATTCATTAAGCAAACTACTAATGTTTATTTTAATGCAATTTCTTGTTGCATTATTGATTAGCTGGTGCTAAATTATCTTTCAAGGAGCACGTGTAGCAAGTACATTTCAGGTTCACAAATGTTTTGTCTATGGATGACTTGTAGGCTTGGTGAGACCCCAGGACATGAGGGTTTTAATTTATCTGAAAAGGAAGACCTGTTGTAAAATGTGCTTTGTTTGCATTTAAACAGAAGATGAAAGAGGCTTTGATGTAGGTCTGGGAGAAAATGGCAGCCGTTCTTTTTTTCCTCTCTGAGAATTCATATTACATAAAATATGTCAGGTTTTGTTTTGTGGATGTAGCCATGTATCCCCGGTTACTAAATTCCTCTGCCTAACATATAAATCCTGGTACCAGTGCAGGCAGTGTTAGGGTTAATCCCTGCCCTTGCTGCAGTAAATAACTCCCTAGTACAGATGCAGCAGCCATTGTATTGTATTGTATTGCATGTCTTTATTTATATAGCGCCATTAATGTACATAGCGCTTCACAGTAGTAATACATGTGGTAATCGAATAAATAACAGATAATATAAATAACAGATCATGGGAATAAGTGCTTTAGACATAAACATAACATTAAGGAAGAGGAGTCCCTGCCCCGAGGAGCTTACAATCTAATTGGTAGGTAGGGAGAACGTACAGAGACAGTAGGAGGGAGTTCTGGTAAGTGCGTCTGCAGGGGGCCAAGCTTTATGTATCATGTGTTCAGAATGTTCACAGTGCTATTCGTATGCTTCTTTAAGCAAGTGTGTCTTAAGGTGGGTCTTAAAGGTGGATAGAGAGGGTGCTAGTCGAATATTGAGGGGAAGGGCATTCCAGAGGTGTGGGGCAGTCAGTGAAAAAGGTTTAAGGCGGGAGAGGGCTTTAGATAAAAAGGGGGTAGAAAGAAGACATCCTTGAGCAAAACGCAAGAGTCGGGATGGTGCATAGCGAGAAATTAGGGCTGAGATGTAAGGAGGGGCAGAAGAGTGTAAAGCTTTAAAAGTGAGGAGATTATCCGAGCATTTCTCGAATTGGTTTCGGGATCTCCCCGAGATCCTTTCAACATTTGCCACGACAGACTAATGACCAATCGTATTAACACAACAGTTGTCCCTGCTGTGTTAATCCTGCAGTGGTTTACCTGTCTGTAAGAGCCGTGCAGTAAGAGAGAGGCTGAATCAGTCACTCTACCTGCACGCCTCTAACAGGTGATCACAAAGGTTTTATTTCATTTTAACACTACAGTATTGTAGCAGGGGGTTTCCGGAGCTGAACCGCATTGATTTCAGGTCCGGGGACCCCCTACTTCCCGAGTTACAGGCCCCGTTATGGGGTGCCGATATCCCTGCCATGTTAAAATCCTGTGGGTCATGTGACCATTGGATTTTAACATTGCAGGGATACCGGCACCCCATACCGGGTCCTGTATCTCGGGAAGCAGGGGGTCCCGAGGCTGAAATCAACTTTGTTCGGCTCAGGAGACCCCCTGCTCACGCACACTATGAATACAAATAAAATGTAAGCAAATTCATTACCTTAGCAGCTAAGGTAATGATTTTTTCTTTGGGGGGGCGCGGGTGTTTGATACTAGTGAGCAGGAGACGGGGGTCTTCTCAGCTGAACAAAGTTGATTTCAGCCTCTGGGACCCCTACTTCCCGAGATACAGGCCCCGGTATGGGGTGCTGGTATCTCCTGCAATGTTAAAATCCCACGTCACGTGACCCACAGGATTTTAACATGGCGGGGATATCAGCACCTAATAACGTGGCCTCTAACTCGGGAAGTAGGGTTCCCGGACCAGAAATCAATGTGGTTAAGCTCTGGAGAACCCCCTGCTACAATACTGTAGTGTTAAAATTAAATAAAAAACCCACAATCGCCTGTTAGAGGTGTGCAGGTAGAGTGACTGATTCAGCCTATCTATTACTGCACGTCTGTTACAGACAGGTGGACCCCTGCTGTGTTAATCCAATGGGTCATTTAGTCTGCAGCGCGCCATCTCAGACAACCACACATTATAGAGCGTGATTCAACCCTAGAAATGGTCGGATAATGGATGCTGCATCTGTAGTTACAGGAGGGGTGTGCCTAAGGCCGAGATACTGCCCACTACTGGGGCTTTGACCTGGGACCATCCCCTGGTAACAAAAAGGGGTTGCAGCCTAAATTTAGTGTTCTATCTTCTCCCCTCTGGGGGAAGAGAGTTCTATTCAGTTAGTGTGTGCTGAGCAGGGATCTGGTACATGTCCCCTTCCGTAGAGGAGTGAGAGCTGATACCCCTTATTCCATCAGGGGATATGGGAGCTGAGGAGAGACTCTTGGGGCCTCAACCTCCTGGAGATGACTCCAGGGACCAAGAATAACTATGACAAATATAGGCCACCACATGTTTTACACCTGCCTGAGGATGCAGTTATTTAGGGGGAAGGAAGATAGTTTTCCTGCAGGGGCTGCACCTATGTATGATAGTCAATGGAGGATGGAGGCGCTGCCCCAAAGAGAAAGAAGATAATATCCGAAAGCCTGTCCTGTTAATCCCCAATACCATCAGCGGAAGCTCAGAATCCTGAGAGCCTACAGGTGAGCAGCACTACACCCGGTAACCATGACCAAATCTCCAGTGGAAGGGGGGTGGGGGGGGGGACTTTTCATCTATTTGTTGAAATAATAGAAACAAAGCATGATGTTTTTATTTTTTTTGCATTATTGTAGCCAAAACCTATTATTAAGTATTCATATTCCATTTCAGCTGTTCACAGAATAATTGAAAAACCTTGAAGAAATGCCGCAAAGCATGACCAAAAGAAATAGGGCACGGGAACACCAGATTATCGAAAAAATAAAGATATTGTTTATTAAATCATTTTCAAACAATGAACAGTATACCAATACCGTGCAAACAATTTCTTCAAAGTGCAGGTCTCCTCTATGATAGACATGCAAGGAAGATCTCTACTCACAAGTTCATAACGCAATTCTCCATTTATGTGACAGCCAAGAACAGTGGAAAGTCAAAATTTCAGGTCCCATATGGACCTTTCATCAGGTACATACAGTAGTAACCTATGGTACTATGTACCTGATAAAAGGTCCATATGGGACCTGAAATACATTAGATATTTTGTATCTCGGTCTTAGAGAAGACCTGTACTTTGAAGAAATGGTTTGTCTTTGTTGTGTTGGCTGCACAAGCAGGATTCTCGTCGCCTGAGGCTGTTTCCCCGCACTTTGGAAATGTACTACCAATACTGTACCTTGCACCGCCACATTGTATACTGGATATTCACATTGAAAACACTGGATACTAGGCAGCTTAATCCTGATTTGGATTTGAGACTTTTTTTAATGGTAGACTTAATATGTATGTGCTTCTTTATGGGTATCAGTTAGCCCTTTCATTTAAGTGTAAAACTTACTATGCTTGTGTGTTTCTTACATATTAGCCATGACTATTCTTGTATGTATGTATGTGTGTATATATATATATATATATATATATATATATATATATATATATATATATATATATATATATGTGTATATACTGTATATATGTATACACATATACATATATATTTGTTATTATGTCCTGATATGTAAAAGCATAGAATTCAAAGAGGGTGTACTTTCTTTTTCACACAACTGTGGGGTCCCCGCTTGTTGCCCAGCGGGAGGTAGGCGGCAGCGGCGGTGTCCGCCTCTGGAGGGGGTGCGGCGTCTGCTTGGGTGGGGGGGTGCTGCTGTGGCATCCGCTTCCTCTTCAGGGGGGGGTGCTGCAGCGGCATCCGCCTCTGCAAGGGCCCCCCCTGCCTTGCAGAGGCCCTCCTGCCGTGCGGAGGGCCCTGCTGCCATGTGTGAACCCCTTGCATTGCAGAGGCCCGCCTGCCGTGTGGAGGGCCCTGCTGCCATGTGCGAACCCCCTGCCTTGCAGAGGCCCTCCTGCCGTGTGGGGTGCCCACTGCCGTGCGGAGGCCCCACTGCTGCCATGTGCGAACCCCCCTGCCTTGCGGGTGAGTGTGTGTGTGTGAGTGACAGTGTGAGAGTAACAGTGGGTGAGTGTGTGAGTGTGTTACAGTGTGACAGTGACTGTGTGTGTGCGTGTGTGTGTGTGACTTAGTGACTGTGTGTGTGTGTGTGATTGACTGAGTGACTGTGTGTGAGTGTGTGTGTGTGTGTGTGAGTGAGTGTGTGTGTGTGTCTGTGAGTGTGTGTGTGTGTGAGTGTCTGTGAGTGAGTGTGTGTGTATGTGAGTGTCTGTGACTGTGTGTGTCTGTGAGTATGTGTCTGTGAGTTGGTATGTCTGTGAGTGAGTATGTCTGTGTGTCTGTGAGTGTGTCCCCCTCTCAACCTCTCCCTGTCACCCTCTCCCTGTCACCCTCTCCCTGTTACCCTCTCCCTGTGTCAACCTCACCCTCTCCCTGTGTCACCCTCTCCCTGTGTCACCCTCTCCCTGTGTCACCCTCTCCCTGTGTCACCCTCACCCTATCCCTGTCACCCTCTCCCTGTCACCCTCACCCTCTCCCTGTCGCCCTCACCCTCTCCCTGTTGCCCTCACCCTTTCCCTGTCGCCCTCACCCATCCCTGTCACCCTCACCATATCACCTGTTGCCCTCACCCTCTCCCTGTTGCCCTCATCCTCTCCCTGTCACCCTCACCATATCACCTGTTGCCCTCACCCTCTCCCTGTTGCCCTCTCCAATAACTGTCGCCCTTTCCCTGTCGTACTCACCCTTTCCCTGTCGCCCTCACTCTCTCCCTGTGTCACCCTTTCCCTGTCGCCCTCACTCTCTCCCTGTGTCACCCTTTCCCTGTCGCCCTCACTCTCTCCCTGTGTCACCCTTTCCCTGTCGCCCTCACCCTTTCCCTGTCGCCCTCAACCCTCCCTGTCGCCCTCACCCTTTCCCTGTCGCCCTCTCTCTCTCTCTCTCTCTCTCTCTCTCTATCTCTCTCTCTATATATAATATATATATATATATATATATATATATATATATATATATATATATATTGTGACAAACGCCCCTCTTTTGTAGTGCTGACGTCTGTCTGGGTTCTTCCCGACACAGTCTTCTAGGGTTAATTATACAACAAACAGGATCATGCAATGTATTATATTGCTTAAGTCAGGCTTCTGCCTGCTTTATTTTCATCCAAGTAAGGTACTGCAGCTTTAACATGTGTAGGTTAGAGGCACTCAGACATTTTCATTCAGCAGTTCACTTATATCAGTGTCATAGCATTTCACACAGTGTCACTTTTAAGAAATAAAAACCAAATCATATAAAGAAATCCTATCCCTTTCAGGGAACTAACTACACATCAGAATCAGCCTCTAACTGTGAACTAACTGGGCCAACTAACCTGGTTCCCCAGCTTAAAACAATGCCCTCTCATTTAGGGTCACTAGATACAGCACAGTCTTTTAGCAACAGCAATAAACATTTGTTTTGTTTTGTCTTATCTGTTCGTGGTGGGAACACGGTCCCAAGTGTCCTGGCAAATCCTCTGGTACTATGATACTTGGAGGGGCCGTCCACCCCGAACTGGATTCCGGGGAGCAGCGATACCCCCAGCCTCCAGGCTCTAAGGAGAGAGAGTGAAATGCAAAACCTCTCTGCTCTAAATACCTATGCATGTGATTAGAAGAGCAGGTGAGGGAGAACTAGAGCCATTGTAATCTGTGGTCTGGATTTTCCATCCAGCTGCCTGAGTTAATGGGAAGCTGTGGAACGGATCATTTTTAAGTATTCCTGCACTTTCTGACCTAAAATGGGGCAGAAAGCTGCCTAACATCTTTGGACTATGTCACAATATATATATATAATGTCCTGATATGTAAAACCATAGAATTCAAAGATTCTATGGTTTTACATATCAGGACATAATAATAATCATCTGTTCCTTAGCAGGTCTTAAATTAGGTAAAAACAACCTCAGATGAACAACAACACATGACATATTACACCGTGTCATGATTTATTTAGCAAAAATAAAGCCAAAATGGAGAAAACTTGTGTAAAAACTAAGTATCCCTTATGATTCAAAAGCTTGTAGAACCACCTTTAGCAGCAATAACTTGAAGTAATCGTTTTCTGTATGACTTTATCAGTCTCTCACATCGTTGTGGAGTGAGAAAGCAAAGCGTCAATATAGAAACAAGTCTGAGGGTTAAATTGCAGAATGACACGTGAGTTTATTTGATAACAAACAGGTGCACACAGGAGAAAACTTCTATAAAAAAAGCTCCCCGCAGATAATACGGTATACAATACATTTATACCCTAAAAAAAACTAAAGCTCACGCCTCTTTGTGGGGTGGCTTGCGCTTCACTAAAATAACATAAGTGTGTAGTACATAACAAAAATGAAAATGAGAAAGTCAGCTAAACTCATTATACAAAGCTCAGTAAGCTTTACCCCATATTTCTGGGGTCCTCATATTTACAGGGGGTGAACATGAGAATGATTTCTATCTGTACTCTCATCTGACACTGAAACTGTGTGTGAAGCATTCAAAATGTTGTGGGAAACAGTTAAACTGTGTGAATATGGACTTATCTTAGATTCAGCTAGCAGGCCTCATTATTTTCTGGCTTGTTTACAATACTCCCTTATCCTCCCTTCTAACTCCTAAATCCCATTGTTTGTAGCTGGTTGAATTTCAGAATCATGAGAATCAGCTAGGAGCGCAACATTCCAATACTGTACACGCTTTCTTTACAGAGAACAGCATATCACAAATGGATGACAGACACGGTATATAACAAAATGAATGACAGACAAGGACTAGAATATGTGACAAAATGGCTGAAAAAAATAGTCAGACAAAATTGCTGCTTAGACCCTAGTGCTGCTTATGTCAGACCCCCCCCTAATGTCCATTTTTCTCAACTTTCTCAGTCCCTCCTCTTTATTCTTAAAACATTGCTTTTGAGAATTATTGCCATTATGTTAGTCCAGAGACACATAGGGAGACACTTATTGTATTTTGGGGTACTCCATCATCTGATAATGCTTGTAAATGTGCATATAAGGGGGGACTCCATTTTGATTGCTGGATAACCATTTTTCTATAACTATTCTGTACTAACGTTTAAGTCTCAGGAACTAATCACATGCCATATGCAATTGTGCTGTGCAGGCAGGTCTGAGAAATGTGACTTGACCTGTCACCTAATTATCTTTAGATGAACTATGTTTGTTCAGACTTATTCAGACTTATTTTTGCCCTGTAGAAAACAGGAACTTGTCTTCAGCCGTACCGGGCATAAGTTACACAACAATGCATTTCACAATATACTGCCATTTCCTTAGCGGCCTCCTAACTCGGTATTGAGCCCCTTTCTCAGACCATAAATTGTCTAACTGTCATTTTGCTGAGATAGACAGACTGGGAAGTAAAAGGGGAAGTATGTTCTCATATCTGTGCTATTTTCTATGCTCAAGTTTGCTATATAAACCGGCTGTAGACCTTCAATAAATGAGAGAACAGTTTTCTGACAAAGCTTCCTTGGTGGTTGTCTGACTCAATTACTGTCTTCTCCCGAGCTCGTCCGCCATTTTGTTTTCCCAGGTCATCAGCGCTATAAGAGTGTGGTAAATCCTCCGGAGGTTGGAGTCGTCCTAGAGTTGGCAGACGGTGTATTTTCACGCTAAGACGTTGGAGAATACAAAAGGGCACTTTCATTTTCATGGTGTCAGAAGTGGGATTGGTATAACTCAGAGGAAGAGGGCGTGTGCCCTTCACTGTCATAGTCTTGTATGGCGCTGTGGCCAGGATGTCTTCCAGAGTTAGAGCACTGTACTTGGCATCTTCTTTCTTCATTGACTGCTGTAGCTTGGATCTGCAAACAGTGGCATCAGGTCTGAAGAGGGGGTAGCACATTTGTGGATCATACCTTTGCAGCAAGTGACACACACACACATATGACAACAATTACCACTAGCACACACAGCAAAGCATTTATCAGTTTCGCTCCCAGTGATCCAATCCAATCACCAAGCCCCAAAGGATCCAATTCTGTGTCACCTCCTTTACTAAGTCTTACTTGAATTTCTTCTATTTCGTCTAACTCATGCTGTACCTTGCCACTCTGATCTTGAATGAAAACACAACATTATTCTTTATTTAGGGCACATACTCCTCCTTTTGATGCTAAAATGTAGTCAAAAGCCATTCTGTTTTGTAAGGCCATAAGCCTAATCTGAACCTGTTCTTAATTTAGTGATGCAATTGCTGTAGTTGTGTGATTAAGGACATCATCTAACACATCTGCTAATGTATTAAGCCTGTCATATACAGTTGTGTAAAAAAGAAAGTACACCCTCTTTGAATTCTATGGTTTTACATATCAGACATAATAACAATCATCTGTTCCTTAGCAGGTCTAAAAAGTAGGTAAATACAACCTCAGATGAACAACAACACATGCCATATTAAAAGGTGTCATGATTTATTTAACAAAAATAAAGCCAAAATGGAGAAGCCATGTGTGATAAACTAAGTACACCTTATGATTCAATAGCTTGTAAAACCACCTATAGCAGCAATAACTTGAAGTAATCGTTTTCTGTATAACTTTATTAGTCTCTCATCGTTGTGGAGGAATTTTGACCCACTCTTCTTTACAACGTTGTTTCAGTTCATTGAGGTTTGCAGGCATTTGTTTATGCACAGCTCTCTTATGGTCCTACCACAGCATTTCAATAGAGTTGACGTCTGGACTTTGACTGGGCCATTGCAACACCTTGATTCTTTTATTTTTCAGCCATTCTGTTGTAGATTTGCTGGTGTGCTTGGGATCATTGTCCTGTTGCATGACCCAATTTCGTCCAAGCTTTAGCTGACGGACAGATGGCATCACATTTGACTCTAGAATACTTTGTTATATAGAGGAGTTCATGGTCGCCTCAATGACTGCAAGGCTCCCAAGTCCCGTGGCTGCAAAACAAGCCAAAATCATCACCCCTCCCCCACCGTGCTTGACAGTTGGTATGAGGTGTTTGTGCTGATATGCTGTGTTTGGTTTTCGCCAAACATGGCGCTGTGCATTATGGCCAAACATCTCAACTTTGGTCTCGTCTGTCCAAAGGACATTGTTCCAGAAGTCTTGTGGTTTGTTCAAATGCAACTTGGCAAACCTACTGCACCGACACACTTTATTCGAGCAAATACCCAGTATGTACCTGGCAGATACCTGGAATGCGCCGCTCCTCACCTCTGACAAGCCCCGTTGTGTTTGCCTTCCCAGCCTGGGTTCATGCCTGGCTGACGGGCGGCTGATCTGTTAAATGATAATGATTAGGATTTAATAGGCTGCAATGCTTCGCGTGTCTACCAGATGGCATAAATTCATGAATTGTAATGCAGTATATATATATACTGTGCAGTATTGCAGCCAGCGGGAATAAAATGCTTCAATCCCTGCCTGGAAAATAACCCAATGCACTCGGGCAGAAAACAGTCACAAACCTCAATACACCCGGGTATACCCGAATTCGTGGGACTAGCCGAGCTCGAATAAAGTGTGTCGCCAGTGTAAGCCGTGCTGCCATGTTCTTTTTAGAGAGATGACACTTTCTCCTTGCAACCCTTCCAAACAAACCATACTTGTTCAGTCTTTTTCTAATTGTACTGTCATGAACTTTAACATTTAACATGCTAACTGAGGCCTGTAGAGTCTGAGATGTAATTGTTGTTTTTTTTTTTGCAATTTCTCTGAGCATTGCACGGTCTGAACTTGGGGTGAATTTGCTGGGACGTCCACTCCTGGGAAGATTGGCAACTGTCTTGAATGTTTTCCACTTTTGAATAATCTTTCTAACTGTAGAATGATGGATTTTAAATTGTTTGGAAATGGCCTTCTAACACTTCCCAGATTGATGAGCAGCAACAATTGCTTCTCTAAGATCATTGCTCATCTCTTTCCTCCTTGGCATTGTTCTAACACACACCCGAATGCTCCAGAACAGCAAACTGCTAAAACTTCGGCTTTTATAGAGGTGATCACACTTGCTGATTATCAGTTAATCAAGGGCATTTGATTAGCAGCACCTGTGTGCTACTTAGCATCTTAATTCCTATGGAAGCAGTAAGGGTGAACTTAGTTTTTCACACATAGCTTCTCCATTTTGGCTTTATTTTTGTTAAATAAATCAGGACACGGTGTAATATGTCATGTGTTGTTGTTCATCTGAGTTTGTATTTACCTAATTTTAAGACCTGCTAAGGAACAGATTATTGTTATTATGTCCTGATATGTAAAACCATAGAATTCAAAGAGGGTGTACTTTCTTTTTCACACAACTGTAGTAACCCAACTTCTACCTTTGGAAATAAACTAGCCCAAAATTGTTCTTTCCATAAACTGGAGTGGGGTGTAATGGATCTGAAGTTGGGTGAGCTGGGCATGTTGGTGCTTGAGGTACCTGGGGCAGAACCAGCTTTGTGGGGAAGCTGTATAACTTTGGTTCTCGCTTGATTTTTCTTCTTGGTCCTCGAGTCTTGCCCTTTGGAGTTTTGGATGCTTCCACTGGGTTTACTTTTCACACTGTATTCTTTGCACAAGTATTTGTAGGGGTCAATGGTGATCTTATATTATCGGCAAGTATCCTGCACCTTCTGAGGGTCCATAGTGCTGTAATGGGTACTAAGAAGGTTCTTGTATCCTTAGAAGTTATATTGATCCATCCTTGAAGCAACAGTTCTGATTTTGGCACTTTCCAGAGACATTTTGCAGGCGCAGGTCCCTGCCCCGTGGAGCTTACAATCTATATTTTTGGTTCCTGAGGCACAAGGAGATATGTGACTTCCCAAGGTCACAAGGAGCCGACACTAGGAATTGAACGGGGTTCACCTGCTTCAAACTCAGTGCCAGTCAGTGTCTTTACTCACTGGGCCACTCCTTCTGTATAACAAACCAATTTCTGTGTGACTTTATATTCAGTACAGCTGATGTCTATTCTGTTAGGTGTCAAAGGTTAGTCACTTCTCATTGGCTGGGGCAACATTCATACACTACAAGGTGCTAGGTATGGCAGAGTTGGTGATTGCTGTCATTTGTTTATGAGGTGTCCAAAGTAGGACTATACCTGTAGCTTGACTGCTACAGCGCACAGCGCACTTACAATGGTATGAAACTTGCATTATGATGCTGCATTAAACATTCAATAGTACATTCTGAATAGACTATGACCAAAAAATATATCAAAGAAACCTCGACCTAAGCATCCACTCAAGGTTCATGTGTGAAGGCAATCTGTAGCCTTAGACCACGGTCTATAATTATATTTGAAAGGAAGCCCACTTCGGTTTCAAGTGTTGTGAACAGTAAAATATTGGGACATTGTCCCTTTTCTCATAAACTAAACTGGTGTGCCATTTTTATTCTATGTACAGGTATCATGCAGCCAGGTAATTATTGCCCAGGCTGCAGCACCATACATTTCTGAATACTTTACACTTTATTTAAAACCAGAGACAGAACATGAAACACAGACAGAGCTCAGTGCACATCCAGTGAAATTTATGCACGGTACAGTGCCTAAATATATATGTATAGATATCTATTAAATAAAATGGTCTTTTAGTTTAACATTTTGGCCAAAGTGTTATAAGCCCCTGAGCCACTACACAGCAGACCACATCTCAAGGGTCCCTAACACTAATATAAATTCTTAATAACCTGTGAATTACCAGGAAGAATGATTTATAATAAATCTGTCAAAATTAGTGGTATAGTTCTAAGTCTGATTGAAGCTTTTATTAACCTGAACATTACCAGGAAAAGCACTCTGTATTAGATTTGTCACAATCATACTCCAAGCAAGCAAGTTCCCCTGAGAGTGGGAAATGCTATGGAGTGAGCTTTTAACCACTTAAATGTGGGAGGGGTGAGCTTCAACAAGATAGGAAGAGCCACCCTCCAATCAGCTAAGACCAGCTGAACAAGAATTGTAAAACATACAGGACACCTGCAAGCTCATATTGAACCCCCAAAATAACCACACCATATATATAAGCATAAAAGTGTCACAGAGGAGTGCTACTGAGCATGGCAATATATATTTAAAACCAGAGACAGAACATGAAACACAGACAGAGCTCAGTGCACATCCAGTGAAACTTATATACGGTACAGTGCCTAAATATATATGTATAGATATCTATTAAATAAAATGGTCAAAAGGAGTGTTACTGAACGTGGCTAAATGTAAACAACAAAAAACAAAGAAGCCCAGAACTACATCCAATATGACAAAAATACACAGTGAAATACCTATATATCTCTTGAAAAAGTGTCATTTTGTTAAACCCTTTGGCCAAAGCATTTTAAGCATGTAGCCACATCAAGGCATGACCAAATATTGCAGGTCTTTACATGTGCTTGTTGTGACAGATCCAATGTGATCATTCTTCTTCTAATTATAGAGGTAACTAAGAATTTTAATCAGCTATTGTTAGGACCTGCGATATTTGGTTATGCCTTGATGTGACTCGCAGGCTTAAAATGCTTTGGCCAAAGGGTTTAACTAAATGACCCTTTTTCAAGATATATATAGGTATTTCACTGTGTATTTTTGTCATATTGGATGTAGCTCTGGGCTTCTTTGTTTTTTTGTTGTATATGTTTTATTTTTGCCAATAACCATTCTGTATTTATCTCTATACTTATTGATCCTCTGTGAAGGGGATAAAGAATTACTGGAATTAATGTTTAAGTGTAGAAAAATGCAACAACTACATTCAAGATTAAACATATATACAGTGTGTTACCAGTTGTTATTGAAAGAACAGGATGGCAATAGGGATGTAAAATTAAACTAGAAATTATTATTGAGTGTCAGTTGTAATTGTCATTAAAAAAAAATCATTTTCATTCCATTCCATTCTCTTGTAATGCACCATTATCAAGTTTCTTAGTTTAAGGATCTCACATGGGCCCAGTACTTTGAACAATAATAGACAGGACTTCGGGAACTGTTCACTAGTATCGACTGTTAATGGGAAGTGAATGGCTTATTAAGATTTACACTTCTTGTCAGAAAAGACTAGTTAAGTGAAATGTGCCAGAACCCTAATTTCTATTCAGATGTACTACTAATCTCCCAATCGACAGGCAGAGTAATAATTGAGTGATAATGGCTCTGTATAATGCATGTAATCAGTATATTACAAGAATGTATTAAATGTATTAAAAACTTTTGTTACAGAGTATGTCACACCCATCTCAGAAACAGATACGATGGGGAGGGCCAGGGACGTTCCCATGCTTCATGCTTAATGCGAATTCAGTGCCTGGTGAGTACCTGGCGGGAAAATACTGGCAGGTCGGTATTCTTGTACTTAATCCCTAAACCGCACGTTTCTTTGTTTGCATTACGCTACAGCTGTAATTATATAATACAAAAAACAATATAACACCAACTTTTGAATTCCACATTTACTTCCCAAGAAATTGTTTTGTTAATATAAGTAAAAAACATGCATATTTGTCCTATAGTCTTCTAAAGATTGTCGACGTTTAAGTAACAGCACTTTAAATAAGTTATGGTGGGTGAAAAAAGTGACAAAAAAACTCCACCATACAGTGTACTGCAAATAAAAAAAAACACTTGTGAGCAAATTCACATTTCTCAGACAGGTCTGCAACCCTGTCTTTCACCATTATCTCTTAGCATGAAGTGCTTCCACTGCAGCCAGGGATTCTGGATAATGACGAGCACTCACAGTGTCACATTGCTTCTTGTCCATTTTAACATGAGCCCTTAAAACCTTATGTCTGCTGCGTTACACAGCTTTTTCAGCCCAGTCTGGACTAAAGAAATGCATACAGTAGCCATAAAACATACTCCTAGACAGCTGTTTAACTTTTGGGTCTCATCAGTGTGTTGAACTCCATATTATAGAAACATAAATCAGTTTTATACAACGAGGTAAGGATTTTTGTGCCTCACATGCATAAGTAAAAACACACATTTTACATTAGTAGTGACCAAAAACCTGTGATACTTCCCAGCTATTGTACAAAAATGTCTTAACCGCATTAAGATCTGTAGTACCTTAGTACCGTTACAAATGAAAGTTAAGTAAATAAGACATTTTAAAATGCACCTGCATTACGAAACTACAACTTATTTTTATAATATGTGACAAAGCAAGAAAACGGGGGCAGTCTTGATAAATCAGCATTGCCTCATTAAGACCTAAAACATCATTTGTATTTTACATAATTTAACATAAAAAACAATAAAAAAACATAATAATGTGAATTCTGCAACCCTTAGGCACACGTTTAATGCATCCTCATTTAGATGCTCATTTTTTGTTCCTAGTGTATGACAAGTTAAAATAAAAGCTATTTATAAAGGGCCTGATTATCTTAAAAGGCATTATTACGCAAATATCTATTTTCTCACCCATACCAAGTGGCCTTTTAGTGACTGAATGAAGCAGTTTATAGTAGGAGAGAAACAAAATGTTGAAATGTGAATAGAAAACTATTATATAAATAATATAACTGAAATATATGTCCTACGGTATATGCACTATAAACACTAAAAGCACATTACTTGAGTAAATAGAAACAGCATCAAGTAAATTACCTTATACATAAAATGCTTTTAAATAAAACACGCATTCGTGTAATTTTGTATTTTGCACTGCTTATTATCAGAATAATCACAAGATAAGTTAAGCAACAGAGACAACATAAGTCAGAAGAGAACAGATTGTCAATGCTGACATCAAATTCATTGCATGAAAATTATCCTATAATTGGAATAATGAAAAATATTCAAACAGAGAAAAGAGCATGCAGTATGCATTAAATGCTTAATACTCAGGCATTCATTATAGAATTTAGGGTGGTGACTGTGACAGAAGAAAAAAATTAATTGTACTGTATAAATTAATAATTGATAAAAGATGAGTTAGAGTTTAAACAATAATGGTTTTCATAAATGTTAACTCTACACCTGAAGTTCTTTAATATCAGTGTGCAACTGTGAGGGAAAGGGAGTTAATACATAAAACATAGCGTGCTTTCTATTACATGAAAGCACTTTGTTTGGTAAAGATTTATCTGGAAAACACATTGAAAAAAGCATTGAATGGCATTCGTGTTTCATGATGTTATGTCTAGTGTACGTCATATTACTGACAAACATTCAAGATGCAGTGACATTGATAATACTGGGACTATACTAGAGGTTATTTTCGTTAATAGTATAATATCCATCTATGTAATATCTTGAGGTTAATTTCCCTCACTGCCGCTCATCTGGATGTTTTTTTCTGGATGGGAGGGATAGGGAACAAAAGAAAAATAGAACGTGCGGTTGGGGGGCGGGGGAGTACATTTCCATCTTTTCTTTGCTTTATTTTCCAGTACAACCAAATATATTTTGTTACACTTGTATTTCCTTTTCGGCGTGGTTCACATTACAGTTTTATAAAATAGCAATGGAGTGAAGATTGTTAGAGATTTGTTAAACATTTGTTTCCCAGTAAATCATCCACGGTCCCCATATTTTCAGAAAAGTTTCGTGTCTATCCTGAATTAAACTGGTAAGTTTTTCCATTACCATAATATAATTTAGTTTATTTTTTACTTCCGTAATTTTTTTAGCTATTACTGCTTTAGCTGAGGAAAAAATATGAACCATTAGTCTGTCTGTGTTCCACTCTAAATCCTGTATTGGTTTCAGGATTAATACTGTCTCCACATTCCAAAGTGTAAGGAGTCGGGGGACACGTCACCCGCGGCATGTCCCCCCCTTACCTCCCTCGAGTGCCGCTGCTCGGTCTGCCCGCCGGGTCCACGCCTCAACCGGCCAGAGGCTGCTCTGCTCCCTCTCCACTGTGGCACACGACGCCACTGACTCCTCGCGGCTGGGTCGCAGGAGCATTACAGGGTGCGTGCGCACCCAATCCTCTCTGTCCTCGCTGTGAACGGCTAGCCCCGCCCCCCGCCAATCACAGGACTCTATCTCTCTCACCTCAGCTGCATACCTGGCTCCCATCTCTTCTATGTCCCTGAGCCTATCACAGGGACTGTCTGGACGCACCTCCGCCCCAACTCTACCCTCCATTGGTCCACCACAGTATATTACCCAAGTCCTTCCTCTCCTTCCTCGCTCTGCATAGATTCTTGTGGCTTTGTGCTGTTTGGAGTTCTGTGCCTGGCTCTCTTCTGTGTTTCAGCTTCTGTGTTTCAGCTCTCGCTCCTGATCCTACCCTCCGTGTAACCCCTCTGGACTTGATCTCGGCTTCCATTTGACTACGTGTACCTCTCTAACCCCTGGACCTGGCTTCGGACTACCACTACGCTGTTTTCTCCTACCCTTGACCAGCGGCTTTTGGACGTCACTACTCGGACCTCTGGCGTCCCAGACTCGGCAAGTATCTGGCTAACCCTCTCTCACCAGACCCGGCAACGCACCCTACCACACTCTGGCACGCCCTCACTGCTGTGGGTGCGTGTTATACCCTTACCCACCTCAGTACTGGGGACTGGTCTGGTCTGCGGGCTGTACAGTGTTACATTATGCAGAGCCCACCAAATGAAGACCCCTCTGAGTTGGCCCAAGCTTCGACGCGCAATGTTGTCAGTCTCCTACTTGGAGCTGTTTTTATGTAGTGCTCTGTAGTCTCCTGACTCTATCTATGTAGACCTAATATTGGATATTTTTACCAACAGTCAGTGAGCTAGCTTTCCTGCTTTTATATGACATGATAATTTGGAGTGTGCTGTACAGTGATTCGCTGACCAAAATGCTGTGAGCACTAGCTTCACTATGCTGTTAATCATTCTCCTCCATTACCACACTATCAGCTGCACTATTATATCCACTGGATGGTAATACACCATTAACTATTATCCTTAAGTGCCCTGTGGTTTAAATGTTTAAGCAGGACTGCTGAATCTCCACTATACAATCACTCACTGAGTAGGTTACATTTATATATTTACCTGGTCTCATAGGTGCCTCAGAGGGGTTTATACCCTGACTATTAGCATCCTCTGTCTTGTAATCTCAACTACAATAAGTTGCCTGAGACTATTCCAACGCACATTTATTGACACGGATGCTTGGTACTGTTAATTTAATTTATTTTTATTCACAATACACGGCGTTTTGGTAACATATGTTTTATGTAAATCTATTAAAAGTTAAATTTTAGATTATGTAGGAGTGCAGTATAGTGAATTCTTTTAGGAGACACATCCATTTTGTGTTCTCCTTCCCCCCTTTTTTCTCATGGAACACTGGCAATTCCTGAGCGACCAGGTAACCGCTGTGGCACAACAACTTTCTAATCTCTCCTTTCAGGAACCTCTGGCTGCGGTCCCCCTCGCCCAGGAAGGCGCAGCCACTTCAGAACCACGTATCCCTGCACTGAACCAGTACGCTGGAGTTCCGCTCACTTGCCGTGGATTCTTGAATCAATGCGACGTCCAGTTTGAGATGTCTCCATCCCGGTTTTCCCAGGTAGCCTTATCTACGCCCTGCTGACTGGTGATGCACTAGCCTGGGCCTCACCTATCTGGGAACTGAGACCTGAAGTAACCCAAGATTTCCCTAGATTCCGGCGAGAATTCCAGCAGGTCTTCGACACCCTGGCCCGTAAGGAGACCACCGCTTCATCCCTGTTTCACCTTTCCCAGGTCGCAGGTCGGCAGCGAGATACGCATTGGTGTTCCGCACGATCGCCGCAGAGACTCATTGGAACGACGAAGCTCTCTCAGCAGCTTTCTGGCAGGGCTTTGCTGAACCTCTAAAAGATGACCTGGCAGCTCAACCTCGACCCTCTTCTCTAGAGGACCTAATTGCCCTGAGCATTCGAATGGACCAGCGCCTCCAGGAGAGACGCCAGGAACGCCTGCGTCCCCGATTCATGTTGCCTATCGCAACATCAGCTAGATCTCCTCCTCTGGCCCTTCCAGCACTGGATGCCCCGGAACCAATGCAAATTGGCAGTCAACAGCTCCGGTCCGCCGAGAGAACTCACCGCAGGAACGAAGGTCTCTGTTTTTACTGCGGTTCCCCAGACTATCTGGTACGACACTTTCGCTTGAGACCGGGAAACGAGATTGCCCAGTGAAGTTTGAGGGGCTCTCCCTGGGTACCATCTCTTCTTTCCCCTCTCCCCCTGAAGAACTTCCCAAGAGAATCCTGTTGCCTATAATCCTCGAGGGTCCCAACGTCAGGGTGTCAGCCTCAGCATTCATCGACTCCAGGTCTCGTGGTAACTTTATGGATCAGGATTACGCACTCAAGAACCAGATTCCTTTGACCAAAAAGAGGGTACCCATCGGCCTTGAGGCCATAGACGGCCGTCCCCTCCAGCCAGCGTTCATCTCCCTGGAGACTGTTCCCCTCACACTCTCCACATCGGATGGTCACACTGAGCGTATTATTTTTGACGTCTTTCACTTGCCCACAGTCCAGGTCATACTGGGACTACCCTGGCTCCAACTGCACAATCCGTGTGTCGATTGTACGGACAAATTGCCTATCCAGTGGGGTTCCTCCGTGAAGGATTCTGAGAAACCCTCAGTGACTACCCTCGCCGGCCTTGAGACATCTGTCTCGTCTCTCTCCACTCTTCCTGGTGTTTACCACGATTTCAAGGATGTCTTTAACAAGACCTAGGCCGAGGTTCTACCACCACATCGCTCATTTGATTGCCCCATAGAACTAATCCCCGGAGCCACACTTCCCAAGTCTAAATCGTACCCCCTTTCCGTGCTGAAACTGATGCTATGTCATCTTATATCCAAGAAAATCTCAAAGAGGTTTTATCCGGAATTTCACCTCCCCAGCCGGGGCTGGGTTCTTTATCGTGAAGAAGAAGGATGGCTCATTAAAACCTTGTATTGATTTCCGGAGTCTCAAAAGATTACTATTAAAAACCGGTGCCTCCTTTCCCCCTACCTACTAGACATGTACAATTCCTTCCTTCAAGGGGAGCCGATTGCAGCCACGATCACAGCAGCAAATTTAGCTATAATTCATAAGGAGGGTAGAGATCCGCTCATTTGCAGTAACTACAGGCCCATCTCCCTGTTAAATACTGATCTCAAAATCTATAGTAAGATCCTGGCAAACAGGCTAAACGCAATTCTCCCTAGACTCATACATGTAGATCAAATAGGCTTTGTGTCTGGAAGACAGGTCTCTGACAATACCTTCTCAGACCCAATAAAAATTAGGAACGGGACCAGACAAGGTTTCCCGCTCTCCCCACTACTATTCGCCCTAACTATTGAGCCCCTAGCAGCCAAAATCAGAGAAGAAAAAAGTATTAAGGGGATCCAAATTGCGGAAAGAATACAAAATGTCTCTATTCGCTGACGATGTGATTCTGACCCTCGCTGACCCCCACACCTCCCTCCCCAACCTTCAAAGGCTACTGACCCAATTTGGGTGAGTCTCTGACTATAAAGTTAACATGGACAAGTCAGAAGCCTTAAATATATCCCTCCCAGCCCAGACGTGGAAACTCATTCAAGCTAACTATAAATACAAGTGGAGTTCCACCTACATTAAATATCTTGAGGTGAAAATCTCCAACTCCTACAATACCCTCTTCCAATATAACTACCCCCACCCCTATTCGATCAGATTAAAAAAGACCTGGAAGCATGGAAAAACACCAAATTTCCCGGTTCGGGAGAATGGTTTCCGTAAAAATGAAAGTTCTCCCAAGGTTATTGTATAATTTCCAAACCCTCCCAATTGAGGTGCCACAAGCGGCTCTAAAGAACATCCAATCACTACTGCTCCAATTCATTTGGAACGATAAAAGGCTAAGGGTCCCAAGATCAGTGATGCTCTCCTCAAGAGCTAGAGGAGGTGTGGGGGTCCCCGACATAGTCAGGTATTATCTCGCAGCACAACTGAAGCAGGTTTTAATTTGGAATTGTGACCCGGCCTCAGCCTGTTGGCTCGAAATAGAGTCACATTACGTGCGTCCCCACTCCCTCCTAGTGGCTTGATGGACAATAGGTGGCAGCGGGGCTGGACCACAGAGGTTCGACCTAGGAGCAATGAGATGCACGTCGGACGCATGGCTTAAAAGCAAAGGGAAGTATGGTCTGTTAGCTTCCCCCCCCCCAGCTCACTCCAATCTTTGGGAACCCCAATTTCCCGCCAGGGTGTTCCCCAAGACAATTTGACCAATTCCGGAGTCACAATATTAGGATGGTTGCCGATCTGTTGCAGAAGGAGGAGATCTTAACTTATCAGGCGCTAAAGGATAAATTCCTGATCCAGGGCCTTCACCTGTTCAAGTATTTACCAGTTCGTCACTTCCTACTATCATTATCCCCAACCTCCAAGTTCCCCCCGCTAACCAGATTTGAATCCTTATGCATTAAAAACACTTACCAAAGAGGTCTGATCTCCGAGATATATAAAGGAATGGAGCCGACATCTAGCCCACCGAATCACCGTTACATGCAAAAATGGTCGGAGGAACTGGGCCTCCTAATAGACCTAGAAGACTGGGAGGAGATTTGGGAGCAAGCCGCTAAAACATCAATTTGCACAACAATAAAAGAAAATATCTATAAAATTATATTTCAGTGGTACCTGACCCCGGCTAGGCTGAGCCAGGTCTACCCCGGCACACTGGACCTGTGCTGGCGGGGATGTGGTCAAAAGGGGGACATGGCCCACATTTGGTGATCATGTCCGGAGATTCAGAGGTACTGGACCATGATCAAGACGCTTATCTACGAGGTCACGGGGCTCCCCCTTCCCCTGAATCCTCTGACCTTGGTGCTGAGCAAACCCATCGATGACCTTCCTCCGCCAATGTCAAAGCTGATCATGGCCATGCTGACAGCGGCCAGATGCTCTATAGCGGCTGCCTGGAAACAGATTAAGGCCCCCTCGAGAACTACAGTAGTTAGAAGAATCTATGAGGTCATGACTATGGAGAAGCTAACGGCTATGCTCCAAAAGAAGATGCCTCAGTTTTGGAACACCTGGGACCCCTGGTGTGAGAGATAAAGCCCAAAAAAGTCAACCGTCTGGACCTTTAGTTCTCCCCTGACTGCAGGAGAGAGTATCAGAGAAGCCTCTGGGCAAACCCCCCCCCCCCCCCACCTATCGGGACATTCGGATATCTTCGTCATAATATACTTGGATGACATACTTATTTTTTCCAAAAACCTAGATGAGCATATCTGCCACACCAGGGTGGTCCTTTCTCATCTACGCACAAACAAGCTCTACGCTAAGATGGAGAAGTTTCTCTTCCACCAATCTTCCACAGCCTTTATGGGCTATATCATTTCTAATAAAGGCTTCACCATGGATCCGGAGAAATTGAATGCAATTCTGGAGTGGCCACAACCTAATTCCCTTAAAGCAATTCAAAGCTTCCTCGGGTTTTCGAATTACTACCGGAAATTCATCCGCAATTTTTCTACCACAGTTTCTCCCATTACCGCCCTTACCAAAAAAGGGGCAAATCCCTCGTCGTGGTCCCCTGAGGCTACTAAGGCCTTCGTGTCTGCTCCTATCCTTTGCAACCCGGACACTTCGCTTCCCTTTACTCTCGAGGTCGATGCCTCCGATACTGGGGCAGGGGCAGTGCTATCACAAAGGTCCACTCCTCAAGACAAGATCCATCCTTGTGGCTTCTTTTCAAGAAAATGTTCTCAGGCCGAGAGAAATTACAACGTTGGTAACGGGGAGCTCTTGGCGATCAAGCTAGCCCTACAAGAATGGAGACATCTCCTTGAGGGCACTAAAGAGCCGGAAGCCATTCTTACTGATCACAAAAATGTATTGTATATCGAGGAGGCCCGCCGTCTGGGCACTTTTTTTAGCCAACTCATTTGACATCTTGGATAAGATCATGGAAGCCCAGGCTCATATTCCAAGGATGTTAAAGGTTACAGAGGGACTCCTGTATGCCGCTCCACGTTTCCAACACAAAATCTTGAAATGGGGTAATTCTTTCAGATCGTCTGGTCACCCGGGTTTTAAAAGGACGCTGGAATTAATCAAACGTAGCTTCTGGTGGCCAAATATGAGCAAGGATATTCAGGACTTCACGAAAGCTTGTCCGGTATGCACGCAGAGTAAGTCCGTCCGACATAAGACATCGGGTCTCCTCTGCCTCTCCCCATCCCTGAACGCCCTTAGAGGCATATATCCATGGATTTTATAGTGGAACTCCCACCCTCCAAAGGGATGAATACTATCCTCGTAGTAGTGGATAGATTTTCCAAACAGGCACATTTTGTACCCCTCAAGGTTCTTCATAATTCTGCCACGTTGGCTGATGTGTTTTCTAAAGAGATCTTCAGGTTAAACGGTATTCCCCACACTATTGTCTCTGACAGGGGCACACAATTTATTTCTAAATTTTGGCGAACATTCTCTCAAAGGCTTAGCATCTCCCTTCTGTTTTCCTCGGGCTATCACCCGCAAATCAATGGTCAAACTTAGAGGATGAACCAGTCCATGGAACAGTACCTCAGATGTTTCGTGTCCAAATCTCAGGACAATTGGGTGGACTTATTACCTTCGGCGGAGTTCTCGATTAATTCTCTCAGGAACGAATTGACTCAGGAATCCCCTTTCTTCATTAATTATGGGTTCCACCCGAGCCGCCTCCCTCTCTCCTCCACCTCTTATGGGGTACCAGCAGCTGATGTGCGGGTTGCTAACCTACAAGACTCCTGGAGGAAGATTCAAAAGGCGTTGCTAGGGGCCGTCCGGAAACAGAAGACTCAGGTGGATTGGCGCCGCCAGATGGCACCGGAATATAAGCCAGGGACAGAGTCTGGCTTTCCTCAAGGAATAAAAGGGAAGAGCAGT
Source organism: Ascaphus truei (assembly GCF_040206685.1). Classification (NCBI taxonomy): domain Eukaryota; kingdom Metazoa; phylum Chordata; class Amphibia; order Anura; family Ascaphidae; genus Ascaphus; species Ascaphus truei. The sequence goes on from NC_134484.1 coordinate 103,996,590, forward strand.
GAAATCAGCGCTACTGCAGTGAATATAAATAAGTGACACTATAAGTGATAAACATACAATAAATATACTTTAAACTTAAAGTGGGGGCTGCCAAGGCAAAAAGGTGTACACAAACCAATACAAACAGTAATAAACAGAAAAACCGGCGCCTCCTAATGGAAAAAATAAAACTGACCAAATATAGTCCAAGGGTATATGGAATGGAGTCCCGAGGGGAATCTTCAGTGAAGTCTCATAGACAGACAAACAAACATAAAAAACAAAAACAAAAAAGACAAAAGAAAAAGATCATAGTGCAACTAACAAAACTTACAAAACCAATATAAACAAATAAACACAGAAAAGATTCAGCTCTCAGAGCCTCACTGTTCTCTCGGGCGCTTCCCCTGCCCTCGCTCTGTGGTGTGATGTCACCGACACACCGCGCGACCTGCGGGCTTTTGCTCCTGGTGTCGACGACTCCCCTATCAGCGTGTAGCCCTGGTCCCTCCTCGAGGTACTCCTCACCCACCTGGAAGGTCTGCGTGAGTGGCAGTAGTGGTCGCCCTTGAAGTGTGGACCCTTGGAAGCTGTGCTGCTGTGCTCCATCTCTGCATAAGCTCTGGTCTGGACACAAAGACATTTGCTGTATGGATTTATATCCTTCAGCTCTGCTGTAAGTAGGATTTTAATTTTACTCCTACCGGATGATTCAACCTATTGGTGTCTTTAGCCCTACATTCATGTGTCTGTTGTTTTATAAATATTTTATTTAATTGCATTAAATTTGTGATTATCTCTTTGCCAATCTTTTCAGTGTTTGTTTGTTTATATTGGTTTTGTTAGTTGCACTATGATCTATTACTTTTGTCTTTTTTGTTTTTGTTTTTTATGTTTGTTTGTTTGTCTGTCTATGAGACTTCACTGAAGATTCCCCTCGGGACTCCATTCCATATACCCTTGGACTATATTTGGTCAGTTTTATTTTTTCCATTTGGAGGCGCCGATTTTTCTGTTTTTTTCCTCAAAGAATATCAAACTTAAGACACCTTCCCTGAAGCTTGCGCCCAGATTCTTGGGTCCTTTCAAAATCCTTGAACAGATAAACCCTGTAGCTTATCGGCTCCCGCTGCCACCTTCCATGAAGATACCCACAGTCTTCCATGTCTCCCTTCTAAAACCATTTTTTTAGAATGTACACTTTCCGGATCGCCCTCTCAGATCCAATCCTGTTATTACAAAGGGGCAACAGGAATTCGAGGTGAAAACTATTCTCGACTCTCGATTCTCTAGAGGCAAGCTACAATTCCTTGTCCACTGGAAGGGTTATGGACCAGAGGAACGATCTTGGGTACCCCACCACCACATTCACGCTCCAGCTTTACTCAAAGTCTGCACCAGAAGTTTCTTCACAAACCTTGGGAGGATAGTCTGGAGTTCGATCCTCAAAGGGGGGGTACTGTAAGGAGTCGGGGGACACGTCCCACGCAGTGTGTTTCCCCTTACCTCCCTTGAGTGCTGCCACTTGGTCTGCCCATCGGTTCTCCGCCTCCACCGGCCAGAGGCTGCTCCGCTCCCTCTCCACTGCGGCACACACCGCCACTGACTCCTCACGGCTGGGTCGCACGTGCAGGAGCATTACAGGGCGCGTGCGTACCCAATCCTCTCTGCCCTCGCTGCGCATGGCTAGCCCCACCCCCCGCCAATCACAGGACTCTATCTCTCTCACCTCAGCTGCATACCTGGCTCCCATCTCCTCTATGTCCCTGAGCCTATCACAGGAACTGTCTGGATGCACCTCCGCCCCACCTCTACCCTCCAATGGTCCACCACAGTATATTACCCCAGTCTGTCCTCTCCTTCCTCGCTCTGCATACCTTCTTGTGGCTTTATGCTGTTCGGAGTTCTGTGCCTGGCTCTCTTCTGTGTTTCAGCTCTCGTTCCGGAACCTACCCTCCGTGTAACCCCTCTGGACTTGATCTCTGCTTCCATTTGACTACGTGTACCTCTCTAACCCCTGGACCTAGCTTCGGACTATGACTACGCTTTTTTCTCCTACCCTTGACCAACAGCTTTTGGACTTCACTACTCGGACCTCTGGCATCCAAGACCCGGCAAGTATCTAGCTCACTCTCTCTCACCAGACCCGGCAACGCACCCTACCACACTCCGGGCACGCCCTCACTGCTGTGGGTATGTGTTATACCCTTACCCACCTCAGTACTGGGGACTGGTCTGGTCTGCAGGTAGTACAGCGTTACACAAAGGTAGTTTAGTCCCGTTATTATCCTTATTAACGTTTTGATTTTTCTCCAAAACTGTACAATCTTAGGGCAGGTCCACCAAATATGCTTAAATGACCCTATCTGGCCGCATTGCCTCCAGCATTGAGGGGAGGTGGATGGGAAAAAACGAGTGAAGTCTAGCTGGAGTATAGTACTATCTATGTAATAAAAAAAACAATAAAATACAAGTTAAAAAAAAAATATATATAATATCCATTTCCTGCAGGTGTGGTGTGTTAGCAATTAAAGAAGTAGAAGAGGTCCTACTGTATGTTTCCTAATCTTTCACATCTGATTCCTATGGCACTGGGCCCACTATGGTAATTAGTCAATTATTTTGAAAGGTAAGCTAAAGGTAACATAAAAGGAATAAAGAACTAACAAAAAACACACAAAAATGTGGTAACAAGGGATGCGCCATCATCAGAAATTACTCCACCTTCATCACCACAAATTGCTCTGCCATCACCAACTCCACCTCTGAAACCACATAACTATTAAAACTACTTTTTGGGAGCGTTATATCAGTTACAATGACAGAAATAACAATAAAAAAAATGCAAGAAATAGTTACTGTAACAAGGAAAATATATAATTTTATATAAATCCTCTCTTTTATTTCATTTGCATTTGTTATAACATGACATCATGCAACTTTCATTTTCTTTTATTCAGTATGAGGTTTAGTTCAAAAACTTTTTGACCATCAAATAGTAATAAGGCTGAATTTGTTAATCTAAACTGATATTGTAAATGTGTCTTGAACCTTTTAGCTCCATTAAAAAATATATATGTCTTAATGATAAAGGAATAAATGAGGTAAATAGCAGTTAACCAAGTACAGTATTAATAAAGCGTGGGAGGTGTTGAATCACCTTAAAAAGTGTCTTATACAAAGCTGTCCCCACCTTATAATGTATTTTACACCTGAAAAATTGCCCACCACTGAAATCAGTTAATGTACTGTACTGTATAAAAACACCTGTTAAGTTCTTGTGCGATTGACAAGGCTCAGCGTGGGCAAGGACAAAAATATTCACTGTGCCATGTTCTTATCTGGACACATACTGAATTGGAATTAAATTAACAAAACCCACAATTTACAAAACAGTGCTATGCGATGATATTATTATTATTATTATATAGTTCTGGTAGTGTATGTAGCGCAGTATGCAGAGCATTGATGACCAGGGCTACCAACAGAAATCATGGGGCCTAGGACAAATGAAAGGAGCAGGGCCCCCTCCCTCCCCCCAAAACCATAGCGCACCTACCACGAAAATGTTTATTTAGCGTGCAACTTTTACTTAGCTGTTTTCTTCTTATTGTAATACAGAAAAAAACATTACAATGCAATCTGATAATTTTTTATTTTCAACAAAAGACAAATATACCCAATGCTACATCCAATGTGACAAAAGGCCTGGGAGGATTTAGTATGGGCCTGGGGGGGGGGGGTTAGGAATTGGCCTGGGGGGAGGGGGTTACGTATGGGCTCTGGGGGTGTTAAGTGTGGGTTGACTGACTGCCTTGACTGACTGACTGCCTTGGTGGGTGGCTGACTGACTGAATGCCTAGGTGGGTGGGTGACTGTGTGGGGGGTCATGACTGCCTGGGTGGGTGACTGACTGACTTACTGCCAGGGTAGGTGGGTGACTGACTGCCAGGGTATGTGGGTTGCCTGGGTGGGTGACTGACTGGGTGGGTGACTGACTGTCAGGTTAGGTGGGTGACTGAGTGACTGGGTGAGTGATTGAGTGACTGGGTGGGTAACTGAGTGACTGGATGGGTGACTGAGTGATTGGGTGAGTGGGTGGGTGACTGACTGCCAGGGTGGGTGGGTGACTGACTCACTGCCAGGGTAGGTTGGTGGGTGACTAAGTGATTGGGTTGGTGACTGAGTGACTGGGTGGGTGACTGACTGACTGCAAGGGTGGGTAGGTGACTGCATTGACTGCCTGCCAGGACAGATGGGTGACTGATTGCCAGGGTGGGTGGGTGACTGTATGGGTGGATGGGTGACTGACTGCCTGACTGATTGCCAGGGTGGGTGGGTGACTGAGTGACTGGGTGGGTGACTGTGTGACTTGGTGGGTGAGTGACTGGGTGAGTGACTTCCTGGGTGGGTGACTGACCTTGACCGGGTGGGTGCTGCCTCTTGCTTCCTTGCCCAAAAGACACTCCCCCCCCTGCTCCCACGGCTGCTGCCTGAGGAGGGACGTAGACTCGGGGGCATGAGGGGAGCAGGAGGTAGGCTGAGGGGGGGGGGGGCAAGACTGGCAGGCTAATTCCATGGTGGCTGCTGCCTGGGACAGAAGGCTGGTGCGGGGGGAACTTTGGTTGGTGGGCACGAGGGGAGCTGGGTTAGGGGGCATGGGGGAGCTGATTTGGCAGGTGCAGGGGAAGCTGGGTTGGCGGGCGCAGGCTTGCCATGGCACTTCCCCTCCGTTCCACGTTGGGAGCAAGGGAGAGATGGACCACAGGCAGCAGGCAACGGTGATCGCTGGCATTTTTTTCCCCTGATTTTTTTAAAATAAAACGGGCACGGCCGTGCAGAGTCCCGGGCGGCCGGGCCCCCTGACTCACAGGGCCCGGGATGCCAACCCCGGCAGACCCCCCCTGTTGGTGGGCCTGTTGATGACACAGTGCCCAGTCCTCACCCACCTCTCAACACTACACTAGCACTGCTACTACTGCATCCCTCCTCTCCTATTCATATTTGCTCTGACCTCACTTCTTTCCAAACTACACATTTCTTTTTACCTTTCATTATTCCTCTAACTCCATTCATATATCTCCATACCTCCTTCCTTCTCCACTTCTCCATTCCTATGAACTCATTTTCTATCTGTGCCCTTTGAAACCAATCCGAAATACACCCTGCACTAAAACACACCCCTACAAATCCTCCTCACACATCTTCTTTCTTTCTATGATTCTCCTCCTTGCTTCTTGGGATATTTCTCCCAATCCTGTTCCAGGGTGGCGGGGATGCGAGAGGATGGCATCCCCCCAGTTCTGGAGATCGGGAAAAAAAATGTAGGTGACAAATTAAAATGATATATGTGCCTTTTTTCTTTTTAGATATATTTATTTTTCTTTTAATTAATATAGTCCTGCTAGCACAACCTAATAACCAAGTAAAGTAATGAACTATTTTTCATACAGATGTAGCCTACTTTACTGTTTCCGGCACTGCAACTGCTTGTGGTGAGGTAACCATACTCCAACCCCAAGCAGCAGGGGCCAGGATAGTAAAATTGGCTAGATCTAAGATTATTACAGCAGGGGTCCCTGCTCTGAATGAGAACCCCCTGCTGTGATAATCATTAGCCAAGCTTTCCTCATGCTCCTTGCAACAGTGCTGTCCCAGCCCAGTCTGAACTGCAACCAGCAAGGTTTGTTGGAATTTGTTGTCAGATCTAGCCATATAATGGCACTCTGATATCAGTGACCTACAGTAGTGCCGACGGTTATTCTAACAAAAACCAGTGGCAATCACCAAAAAGACCCAGGTACATGCTGGGTACATGCTGGGTCATGTTTAAGGCAAGTTTAAGGCATTTCTGCATTGACTAATAGCCCATCAGATTAACAGTGGACGTCCGTGGCGGTCCCATTCAAACTGAATGGGACTGCCAGGGACCCCTACTGTGTTAATACGATGGGTCAACTTGCCTTAAACTAGCCAGGTTACACCCAGCACATACCCAGAAAGTAACCGGGCTAGTTTAAGGCAAGCCTTAGAATACTCGTTGTCTTGTCTATACTGCAAAAGTTCATGGGAGTTGAAGTTTCTAGAACGAAAGTAGCCCTGCTATTTTTGAACTCCCACGAACCCTTGAGAAGAGGTCAGTAGTGTTTGACTTTTTGTTAATTGAAACTTTACGTTTTTGTTCATCAAGATAAGCCTCAAAAATTATTGTATTTAAAATATTTGAAGAGAAAGTGCACTGAATGTATGTATGTCTTTCTTTATATAGCGTCATATAAAAAACAAATAATACAAATAACAGATCATGGGAATAAGCGCCTCAGACATAAAAGTAACATTTTGGATGAGGTGTCCCTGCTCCAAAGAGCTTACAATCTAATTGGTAGGTAGGAAGAAAGTACAGAGACAGTAGGAGGAAATTCTGGTAAGTACGTCTGCAGGGGGCCAGGCTTTATGTATCATGTGTATAGTATTAGCCACGGTGCTACTCATATTCTTCTTTAAGCAAGTGTGTCTTAAGGTGGGTCTTAAAGGTGGATAGAGAGGGTGCTAGTCGGTATTGAGGGGAAGGGCATTCCAGAGGTGTGGGGCAGTCAGTGAGAAAGGTTTAAGGCTGGAGAGGGCTTTAGATACAAAGAGGTAGAGAGAAGACATCCTTGAGCAGAACACAAGAGTCGGGTTGGTGCATAGTGAGAAGTTAGGGCTGAGATGTAAGGAGGGACAGAAGAGTGTAAAGCTTAAAAAGTGAGGAGGAGAATTGAGTGCGAGATGGGAGATTTGATAGGAAGCCAGGAGAGTAATTTCAGCAGAGGAGACACGGAGACAGATTTAGGAAAGAGTAGAGTGATTCTGGCAGCAGCGTTTAGGATAGATTGTAGGGGAGACAGATGAGAGGCAGGAAGGCCGGACAGCAGGAGATTACAGTAATTGAGACGGGAGAGAATGAGGGCCTGATTCAGAGTTTTAGCAGTCGAGCAACAGAGGAAAGGGTGTATCTTTGTAATATTGCGGAGGAAAAAGCGACAGGTTTAGATACGTTTTCAATGTGAGACTAGAATGTGAGAGAGGAGTAGAGTGTGACCCCTAGGCATCATGCTTGGGATTCTGGGTGAATGATAGTACTTTCAACAGTAATGTTTATTTATAAAATATTTTTACCAGGAAGTAATACATTGAGAGTTACCTCTTGTTTTCAAGTATGTCCTGGGCACAAAGTAAAACAAATAATACATGGTTACAAGTACAGTTACATAAATGAGCAGGGTATACATTATATACAAGACATTGCGTGCACAGTTAAAGAAAATATATATTATGAGTGTATGAAACAGTTACAGACCAGGTTAAAATGTGAGACAGCCTTAGATTTGAAAGAACTTAAACTGGTGGTGGATGTGAGGGTCTCTGGTAGGTTGTTCCAGTTTTGGGGTGCACGGTAGGAGAAGGAGGAATGTCCGGATACTTTGTTGAGCCTTGGGACCATGAACAGTCTTTTGGAGTCTGATCTCAGGTGATAAGTGCTCCAAGTGGTAGGGGTGAGGAGCTTGTTCAGGTAGCTGGGTAGCTTGCCCATGAAGAATTTAAAGGCAAGACAGGAAAGGTGAACTTTGCGCCTAGACTCTAGTGTTGACAAATCTAGTTCTTTGGATGTGGAAGGAGGTAGTATGGGCCAGGTTTGGGAGGAGGTATGAGGAGCTCTGTTTTTGACATGTACAGTAAGTTAAGTCGGCGGAGAAACATCCGGGATGATAGCCCAGAGAGACATTCAGAAAATTTGGTCTGTACATCAGGTGTAAGGTCAGGGGTTGAAAAGTAAATGTACTGCACCGACACACTTTATTCGAGCAAATACCCGGTATGTACCTGGCAGATACCTGGAATGCGCCAATCCTCACCTCTGACAAGCCCCGTTGCATTTGCCTTCCCAGCCTGGGTTCACGCCTGGCTGATGGGCGGCTGATCTGTTAAATGATAATGATTAGGATTTAATAGGCTGCAATGCTTCGCGTGTCTACCAGATGGCATAAATTCATGAATTGTAATGCAGTATATATATATATACTGTGCATTATTGCAGCCAGCGGGAATAAAATGCTTCAATCCCTGCTTGGAAATACCTCAATGCACTCGGGCAGAAAACAGTCACAAACCTCAATACACCCGGGTATACCCGAATTCGTGGGACTAGCCAAGCTCGAATAAAGTGTGTCGCCAGTGTATGTGTTATCAGCATAGAGGTAATATTTAAATCAAAGAGATATAATTATGTCACCTAGAGAGAGTGTGTACAGAGAAAAGAGAAGAGATCCAGGTCAGAGCCATGGGTTACAACACAGAGAGATCGATAGAGGAGGAGGTGTTAGCAGAAGAGACACTGAAAGTACGATGGGAGCGGTATGGGGAGATCCAGGATAGATCTTTGTTACAAATACCAAGAGTATGGAGAATGTGAAGGAGAAGATGGTGGTCCATGGTGTCAAATGCTGCAGAGAGGTCGGGTAATATGGGCAAAGTGTAAAGACCTCTATCTTTGGCAGCATGGAGGTCATTAGTTATTTTAGTGAGAGCTGTTTCAGTCTAGTTCCGGAAGCCAGATTGTAGAGGGTCTAGGAGAGAATGGGTGTTGAGAAAGTGGAGCAAGCGTGAGAATACAAGACATTCAAAGAATTTTGAGGCAAAAGGCAGGAAGGAGACAGGTCAATAGTTAGAAAGACAGGTAGGGTCAAGCTTACTTTTTTGAGCAATGGTATAACTGTTGCATGTTTGAAGGAGGAGGGAAAGGTACCAGAGTAGAGGGAGGAGTTACAAATATGTGTGAGCGTAGGGATTATAGTAGGAGCAAGATGTTTTAGGATATGGAAGGGAATGGGGTCAAGTGGGTAAGTGGTAGAGGGAAAAGAGGAGATCAGCGATCAGCAGTGACACATCTTCCACCGAGACAGCAGAAAAAGAGTCAAGGAAGGCAGGAGGAGAGTTAGGACGCGGTGTAGCATGAGAGGAGGAAACATAGGGGATGTTCTGACGTATGGATTCCACCTTTTCCTTAAAATAGTCAGCAAAGTCCTGAGGTGAGATGGAGGAAGAAGAGGAGGCAGCTGAGGGTGGTTTGAGTAGAGAGTCAAAGACAGAGAAGAGTTGGCATGGGTTAGACTTTTACGTGTTGATTAGTGAAGAAAAGTAGTTTTGTTTAGCCTGAGAGACGGCAGAGTTGAAACAGGATACAATACATTTGTAGTGGAGGACGTCTGCGAGAGTGTGAGATTTCCTACTGAGGCAATCAGATGAACGAGTGGAGGAACGCAGCATGTGTGTGGGAATGTTAGTGTTAGTGAAAACGAGGCTATAACAGGGTCTTTCCCGTGTCTAAAAGGCTTAAAAAATAAAGCGTGTCTTTTACTGTTGAGCCCAGCAGGGATCTGGTTAATTTCAACAGGAGTTGATTGACCAGTCTCCCTCTGGCTCATCAAGAATGCTTTAAAGACAGCTGCACAGACTGCAGGCTATCTCTAAGCACAGAGAGACCCCAGGAGAAGAAATTCTTTCTGATCCAGGCAACACCAGTCCCTGGGACCTGCCAGAGGAGCACCCCACGGACACGACCACAGACCCTCGCCTGACATAGAGAGCACCCTGCCTACAGGTACTTCTCTTTGGACTTGTGTCAAAGGTTGGTAAGAGGCCTATCCTTCGAGCCCTCAGATAGGGACTGCTGAAGTGTTTGTCAGTTCCCTACATGGGGTTTGGCCTGGTTGTTATTTTCTACTCTAACTTTGTTCACCTATATGAAGCTGTTTATTTTCTCCTAATATGTCCCTGGGGTTTTGCCTGTTTATCTCCTACAGAGACAATAAAAAAAAAAAAATTACGTTAGAAAGATGACATTGATAGGCACATCTTGATCCCCTAGCCTCCCAGTCCCAAGGCATCGACTTCTAAATCTACACAACTTCAAGAGAAATGTCATCTATTTATGAAAATCAATGAGTGATATTCCCGATTGTTGGACTGCAAAATATTTTTAACAAAGAAACAAGAATATTTCTATGGATTATAAAAAAAATAAAAACATTTGTGTGTGTAGCAACATCTCTCATTTAGGGCCCGAACAAACCCATGGAATACATCTTTCTCAAGAATGGTGTAATTTTTAAATTCAAGTGGTACTAAACGCAACCAATTGAAATAGTTAAGAAAAAGCTACTTCAAACACAAAAATAGTCACATTGCAGGTCCCTGCAAAGAGGCTTGGGCTCAAGCCTACTCCATTGAGAGAGCAGGACTATCTCCAGGGTGGGATCACCCCTGACGGATCCCCGCGCTGGGGGAAAACCAGGACGTCGTGCAGGAGATCGGCGGACACTTTGTGAAGATCTTTTAAAGCCCAGGTGCCGTCTCACTGGGCAGGTATCATTATAAGTGCACCAACAGAGTACTCACACATAGTGGCTGCGCTGATCACGGGATAGGGGTATACTGTGGACATGGTGTGGGGGTACACGGTGGTGGGCCCAGGGTATATATTCCTAAGTGGGAGTGGATGACATTGGGGACTGTGGACATGGTGTGGGGTTATCACCCCTGGGAAGTAGTGTCACAAGGTGACATTGAGTTTGATGCATGTATATTGTGTGATGTTATCTGCATATAATAATCCTGAGTTATATATACCTTTGGTGTATGTGGTTAATATATGTGGGTCCTGTGTGGGGTACATTCTACACTCCTAGAATCCTACATAGGTGGAGGCGCTGTAAGGAAGATCATTTCAGAGGATTCACCCCAGGATCCCATCAGCGGAGGCTCAGACCTGCAGGTATACGCACCACACCTGGTAACATATAGGTTCCCCCTCACATGCACTCTATCTGCGATTGGGGTAGAGGGAATACCCGTTACAGATGGTAGGAGGGCATTCTGGTACGTGCGTCTGCAAGGGGCTAAGCTTTATGTATCAGGTGTATAGTATTAGCCGCGGAGCTACTCATACTGCTACCCATGATCCTATGTACACTGGCGACACACTTTATTCGAGCTTGGCTAGTACCACGAATTCGGGTATACCCGGGTGTATTGAGGTTTGTGACTGTTTTCTGCCCGAGTGCATTGAGTTATTTTCCAAGCAGGGATTGAAGCATTTTATTCCCGCTGGCTGCAATACTGCACAGTATATATATATATACTGCATTACAATTCATGAATTTATGCCATCTGGTAGACACGCGAAGCATTGCAGCCTATTAAATCCTAATCATTATCATTTAACAGATCAGCCGCCCATCAGCCAGGCATGAACCCAGGCTGGGAAGGCAAACGCAACGGGGCTTGTTAGAGGTGAGGAGTGGCGCATTCCAGGTATCTGCCAGGTACATACCGGGTATTTGCTCGAATAAAGTGTGTCGGTGCAGTATCACAGACCCAGTATGGTCTTTCTCCCTCCAGCAAAAAAGAGAGGTACATGAGAATTGTGCCAGGTACTGTAGTGCCAACTATTATTCTAAAACAAACCTGGGGCAATCTCCAAAAAGACCCAGGTACATGCTGGGTATATGCTAGGTACATGCTGCAACATTTCACACATTTCTGCAGACAGACTAATTGCCCATTGGATTAACAGCGGGGGTCCCTAGCCAGGAACCCCTGCTGTGTTAATCCGATGGGCCATTAGCCTCAGCAGAAATATCACTGAAATGTACCAAGCATGTACCCAACATGTACCTGGCTAGTTTAAGGCAAGTTTAAGGCAAGTTTTAGAATACTCGTTGGCTCGTCTGTAGTGTTGGGACCTGCAGATTGGGCATGCCGTGTGAAGTGGCTTCAGACTTATAACCTTTTGACCACAGGGTTTAACTAAATTACCCTTTTTCATGAGCAGTATTTCATGAGGTATTGCACTATATGTTGTGTCATTTTGTATGATGCACTGGCCTTTCTGTTTTTGTTTACTCATACTGTATGCTTCATTAAGCAGGTGTGTTTTAAGGTGGGTCTTAAAGGTGGATAGAGAGGGTGCTAGTCGGGTGTTGAGGGGAAGGGCTTTCCAGAGGTGTGGGGCAGTCAGTGAGAAAGGTTTAAGGCCGGAGAGGGTTTTAGATACAAAGGGGGTAGAGTGCAGACATATTTGAGCGGAATGCAAGAGTCGGGATGGTGCATAGTGAGAAATTAGGGCTGAGATGTAAGGAGGGACAGAAGAGTGTAAAGCTTTAAAAGTGAGGAGGAGAATTGAGTGTGAGATGCAGGATTTGATAGGAAGCCAGGAGAGTGATTTCAGCAGGGGAGACACTGAGACAGATTTAGGAAATAATAGTGATTCTAGCAGCAGCAGCATTTAGGATAGGTTGTAGGGGAGACAGGTGAGAGGCAGGAAGGCCGGACAGCAGGAGGTTACACTAATCGAGACGGGAGAGAATGAGGGCCTGAGTCACAGTTTTAGAGAGAAATAATCCCTTTGTGCTGCACTAAGAAACACCCTAAACTATTTAAAATAAATTTTATTAGTAACAAATGTTAAAAAAATTATATGTTTGGGGATTGAGGATAGCGATGCAAAACAGAAGAAAAGTAAAATAATTAAAAAATGGAGAACGGCATGTAGGCATACAGGTGCTGCCTGATAAGCAAATTAATACCACTGTTGTATATCTCAGAATATATCATCTTTATAATTAAACTGATAAGTAATACTCTTTAACACAGGAAGAACCCTGATGAAGCCTAATTTTGGTGTTATGATCTCTGGATGGTTTCTATAACTTTAATCATGGATGCATACTAAATATCTGGACTAACATTCTGATTTATTTCTTCAAAACAGGTATGTTTCTCTGAGTTGAATTCTTATATCAATTTAACCCCAATTGCATCGGAACTTCTACTATCTAATTAACAATTACTGTATTTGGTTTCTCTAAATTGATAAGGAAAATCCCTTGTCATGTTCTAGCCTGCAATACCCATGCTTATCCACCAGGACTGCTGCTGCTCTGCTAGCTCTCTCAAGGAACATTCCAGACCCTGTAACTGACACCTCTGCAACGGTGTTCTACCTCTCAGCCTGCCTATATAAACTTCCCCTTCCTTTCTGTCAGTGCCTCTTTATACTGGTTCCTCCAGCTTGTGCTAGGTTCCTGTGTTTGCTGCTACTATTGCTGTTGTCCTGTTTCTGTTTCCTCTCTGGCGACCTCTGCTTGTGACCTCAACCATCCTATCTGCCGCCTACCTCCGACCTCTGCTTGTGACCCCGACCACGCTCCCTCCTGTTCCTCTCACTGGGATCTACTCCAGCCGTTGTTCAACCCTTAACACCCCTCTATTAATTATTAGTCAAGTGAATGTGTTTAAAGTATTTTAGACAGTCTATAGTTGCTGTGCAAATGGCTGTGTGTAACATCTTAAGTGTCACATATAAAATTTATGTGGAGTTGATTTTGGAGTTATAAAGTGTCTGTGGGGTTAATTTTGGAGTTAGAATTGGAGGTGAACAATACAAGAAGATCTGGACTCTCAACAACAAAAACTCTGCAGCTGTGAGAACTAAATGATCTGAGAATTTGTACTCATCCTATCCTCCAGTACCTGGAAGTCTCTCCTCCTGCATCTAACTATGCCCTCACTTTTGTTTTTTCTCTTTACTGTTTCCCCACTCCCTTCCTACTGTATAGACATTTCTTCATCTTTCCTCTCCTCCACCTATGCCTGTGCCTATACACTGCACCATTATTTATACACCTCTTTCCCAATAACTTCTTTACCCCTAAATAAAAAGCAGTTATATTGAGCACTCAATGATAAGAATGATGTAACAGGGGTGGTAGCCATCAGCTGGTTTAGCTCACTCTTAGAGCTGTTGTCCTGAATATCAGAGGATGTGTGTGTTAAATTACTGATCCTGTGGATTCAGATACCATACCCCATTCCTCATAAGGTGCTTTATTCTTATCAACCCAATAACTCTCTGTGGACTGTGGGAAGCCAGCGGAATAACTTAATGCAGTTTGTAGAGTTTTATTTATTTTAAAATCAATTATTTCAATTTAGTATGTGTCCGGCACACAGTGAATATTTTTGTCCCTGTTCTGTTGCACTATAGTCACCTTTGTGCATATTCGTCATGTACTGTATCACCAAAATGAGTGCATGTAACTATACATCCACTTCCACTTCCTGGTTTAAAGTTTAATGTTCCTTATGGAGCACACCTGAGATACATAGGTGCATAAGGGTAGCCGAGCACACCAAGAGAGAGATGCAAAAAATTACAAAAAAAATTATTTTATTGACTAATCATAGTCATAAACCATCCGACGTTTCGGTGATCCAACACCTTCATCAGGGATGTTGGATCACCGAAACGTCGGATGGTTTATGACTATGATTAGTCAATAAAATGATCTTTTTGTAATTTATTGCATCTCTATCTTGGTGTGCTCGGCTACCCTTTTGTTTAATATGCAGTTACCCTGACTAGGTTTTTCCTGCCTGAAGCATCCACATATATTTCTCTTTTGTTGCTTTTGTCCCCATTTAGTTGGGGCATCCCAAGTTGCATTTATCTTGATTTTCTTGTGTTTAGCTATTAGCTATACAAAAGTGCATAACATATATCCCAGGGTACCTCAGGTGCACTTCTTTTTCAGCACAGGCATGTCTCCCTAATTTATATGAAGAGAAGTTTGAGGGGAGATATATATATATATATAGATACTACTAAATTGAAAATCTCTCTTTCTTTCTCTTAACAATTTTGTTACAGATTGCTCTGTCTTAAAATAGACTAACTGATTTGCGGGACCATAGGAACTGACCTATCCAAGGTGGATCAAAATACGCAAAAAGAGTCTTCGGGGGTCTATGGATCAATACAGAGAAAAGGATATGTTTTGACGCACTGCTGCTTTTTGGAGCAGTGTTGTGTCACAGTTTATTTAATATGATACAGAATTTTAGACTTTTGCTAATTCCGATATTGGGGATTTTGGGCTCAAATAAAGGGGCAAAAGAGTGGCATACAGGATGCGTAGTATGAGACACTTCATTATAATGTGTCCTCCATGAATCTCTCCTCAATTACTCATACTGAAACTCCCAAGGGGCTAGCAGATGCAACACTTCGGCAAAGTACTTTGAAACATAAGGTGCAGGAAGAAAATGCCCCAGTTTTGCCTTGATACATATGCCCCTTAGCTCTTCATTAATAAAGATAACCTATTTCCAAACTCATTTATTACAGCAAATATACCTCTATAGTCTAATCTTAGAGCTTCCTCTAGCTTAGATATAAAAAAACAATTTATTATCTGCAAGCATACCAACTCAACTCTACCAAAGTTATTCAATGAAAGCTTTGCATTTGTCTTGACCAAATTGCTAAAGGTTCAATCATCAAGTTCAATAAATGAAGGGACATAAAGCAGGCCTGTCTCATTCTCTTGAAGTAGAATTTTCCAGATATGTCCTGCTGCCAACATTTTTGGTTTAGAATACATAGCTTTTAACAATTTAATTCAATTCCCAGTGAACCCAAATTGATCTAGTGTGATCAACAGTAGGTTATCCGAACTTAGATTATCAAAAGCTTTTCCAGCATCAGTAGAAACTGTAATGTTGTATTATTAGATCCCCAATTTCTTCTCATCCACTAATAGCAGAAATGACTTTTCTGATATTTTTTACTGAAGATCTTCCATTGAAAAATTCTGTCTGTAAAGTGTGAATAAGTTCAGGTAATACTCGCCTGTCTGCCATTATTTTAGCAAATATTTGAATGTATTCCTATTTTAAAGATATAGGATTTTGGATTTTAAGGGTATATGTCAGCTTTGATTAAAATTCTAACAAAAATGAATTTACTAGACATTAAAAATAGAGTTAAAAGGGCTCCTTGGAATACGCATTTAAGGAGATCTTTAATTTCAAATATTAATATCGTATAATACTCTCCTGATACACTGTCTAGCCCAGCTGCTTTACCCTTACTGTATCCGTAATGGGTCAGTTTATCATTTTCATGGCCTCTATTCTTATTTTGGTATTTGGATTTTAAATGTATAACTTCATATTGCGTCTTTGGTGCTTTCTTTATATAAGCCTTTGTAAGGACAAACACTTCACAGGTTCATTTATTGTTTTACCAGAAGTATCTTGAATTTCAGTGATCTTATTTGTCTAATTAACATTTTTTCATAGGATACTTAATTTCCTGACCTTGCTACTGTATTGAAATAACTGGATCCTTAGGTTCTTTTCTTTCTAACCAGATTTCACATGGAGATTTATTTTTTAATGACTGTTTGATGTTAAAATCTTTGCAAACAAAGCTTAATTCCATAGTCGTCATTTTTTAATTCAGTTTCACGATCTTTTAAAAATTTGCTTACATACACTGATATGGTTCCTTTCATTACAGTTTTTGTTTGGTTTGTAACATTTCTCCAGGAACATATACAATCTTTACTGTTTACATTGTTAGGGATGTCCACAATCTAGAAAAACTATTTAGACTTTTTTACATTCACTTCTAGTCAAAGAAGAGAATAATCTGAAATCAGGATTTCTCCCTTTTAAAGCTGCAGTTCATGCAAAATCCTGCATGTGTGTTTTTTTAATAAATCAGTTCTGTAGTAAGAAAAAATACTTTTAGCATTTTCTGTTTTAAAAAAAACAACTTTGAAAGACCAATTTTCTTGTATTCTATTTGAACAAGCATGCTTGTTCCTATTGCAACGATTTACATTCCCCATATTTAAAGATGTCGCCAATCTTTGCCGATCAATAGACGGAGAACGAATTGACCGGCAGCTATGCAGTTTTTTAGGTAAGTAGAGATTGCCCACATGAAACTATTGAAGTTTTTAAAAAAACGAAAAAAAAAAAAAAACGGGAGCCTGAACTGCAGCTTTAAGTAAAATATACATTAAATAGTAACTTAAAACTTAGTAAGAGATGGTCAATTCTCAAGGAAGAATTATGGATTGTGAATACAGTACATTATATATTCTCTTTCAAGAGGACATACAGTATTACTCGTCAGCAATCCAATACATTCAGAAAATATTTTATAATAATTTGTATTATAAATACAATGGTAGATATTTGTCCAAATATGGACAAATTCAGATCTCATAATATTAAATTATGATCATTTCAAAATGATTTGTGTCCAGTTCTGAAAGAAACTAGGACAAAGATTATTTGAAGCATATATATTACATAAAGATTACTGAATACAAAAAAGTTTCAGATCTGTGTAGCCCTGATCTCCAGCAGCTCCTGGAGGCCCCACTCCCTTGGAGCAGCGTGGTCGCGGGTGCCGCCGGAGCCAGCGACAGACCCGACGGCTGCTTCCAAAGGTGGGGGACGGAGCAGGGAGTAGCGCGCTCTCTACGCGAGCAGGCCGGTTGCCGGGGACGCGATCGGGCCGTTGCTAAGGCCACGGTCACGTCGCGAGGGTCCCGGCGGCTCGAGAAGCAGGGCGCCGCCATTGTTAATACTGTTGCGCATGCGCAGGAGCCAGCTAGCGCGGGAGCCCCCCAAACAGCTCGCGCATGCGCAGTGCAGGAGTGTCAGCCCCCAGGGTGCATAGGGGCAGATCCACATGACCCCAGAGAGCCAATAGGGCTGGAGGATGACTCTGCAGAAGCAAGGAGGGAGATAGATACATTGTGTGGGCACTACGCAGTTAAGTTGGAGCTGGGAATAGGAAGGGGAAGGAAGGGTGCAGTGAGCAAGTGGCTTCTGTACCAGGTAAGGTCCCCCAGGTCCCAGATAGGCCCCAACTCCCCACCAGGTTAGTGTGTAAGTAATAAGGGACGGCCCCAAGTTAGGGACTTTGCCCTTAGGTTCGTGCGTGGGTGCATTCTTGTCAGGTCACAGCGGTCAGTGCTGTGAGGGCTGACAAGAGATCACCATTCAAGGTTGCAGTGCTTTGCTGCAGGGATGTAAAGGGTTAGGTAGGAGTGAGGCAGAGGGGATGCGGCCGGTACGGGAAGAGATAGTGCGGGTGCAGGGGGTCAAGGACCCACTTACATAGGACAGGTTTCCCGTAGGGCCCATAGGTGTTTTCCCCTAAAGCCCTTCAAGGTTGCTGTGCTGTAGGGATGGCCTATAGTACAGCGAGCATCGTCCTAGGTCATAGAGTCAGTTAGGGACTCATCAGACGTTGTGTGTCCATCCAGAGGGTTGGGCACCTATCCTCATCGTTGCTGCAGAGGCTATCCAGGTGGGATCGCCCCGGATGGTAGTTCCTGTGTTCCGTCCGTCCATCGAATCTTTGCGAAGTTCTGTTGCAGGCCCGAGCACTGGAGGTGCTCGGCAGGTAACCCCCCCCCCTTTTTCTACAAGTGCACCAACAATCCAATTAGTTCAGTGACTGCGCAGTCACACATATCCTCTCTCTGAAAGAGTGCGGGACATTGTGTGGGGATCAATGGACACGGGGTGGGATCACCTGGTGTAGGGGGAAGCGTCCTGCGTGACGCAATAGTCAGTGTCTACTCTAGAGAGGGACACCCGTTATTCTTCTACTGTTACATGGTTCATGTGTGCACAAGTAAAAGTGTTGGTTATTATACAAACGGTGTGCTGGTTATTCGTAGGTGTCCTGCGAGGAACAATTCCCGCTTTGCTGGGAACCATCGCAGGTGGAGGCGCTGCACCGAGTACAGGGTTACTCATAATACACATACCCCAGGTTCCCCAAGGCGGAAGCTCAGCTCTCCTGGTTGCCAAACAGGTATCGCACCACACAGAGGAGTAGTCAGAAACACCTACCCACCCCAATATCACTTAGGGGGGGGGGGGAAGAGGGCTACATCTGCTTTCAGTTTTCCTTTTTTATCATCATTATTATAGGCAGAAATAATTTTTACTGTGATCATTTTGTGACACTGTAAAATGGATGTACTAATATACAGAAAAGTACATGCTCATCTGTTTATAACTATAGTTAGCTGAAAGAAGAGGGGGGCTATCAGGGAAATAACTTAAAGAGTAGCTAACATATACTGTATACAAAATAACCCTATGTGATGCACAGTAAACAGACCTCTCAAATAAAACATAACTTTTAATATATACAATTGATAAAACAAATCGCAACACGAAACAAGGAAATGGTTAATAGAGCTGATTCATCACAACTGAAGTGAATCTAAAAACGGGGCAAAATAATACCTGTGTTTAAGAGGGTAGGTTGCTGCATATTATTGTAGGCCCTGATAGTGAATACAAAATATAACAAAGTAAGGGATGTATAGGTATACATCTTAACATAAAAACTGTGCTCTCCCAAACAGGCTGATGACAATAGTTTGCCACATTGAAAGTGAGATAAGGTAGGGAAAAATATCTGTAAATCGTTGAGTGTGTAATAAGGAAGTTTATAAATGATTCTAGCTACAAGAGAGTTGCTACATGTAGTACTGTGATGGAGGCAAACATCTCTAAGTGTACCAAGAATAATCAGAGCCCAAGTGCCAGCAGCAGCTTGAGAATTCCAAAATAACAAGTATTTGCAACAAAGTAGCATACGAGACATGCTTAGCATAGCATCCACGCACTATTGTAGGTATATTCCTAAATTGTATTCGATCATTCTCTTTTAACCATTCCCTTGTTTAGTGCTGCTCTTTTTTATAATTAATTGTTTATATTAAAAGTTATGTTTTCTTTTAAAGGTTTCTCTTTAGAGTGCATCACATAAGGTTCATGTGTACAGTATATTAGTTACTAGTTAAAATGGCTGTACCTAGTTAAAATACCTGCTGGCAACAGGAGGGCTGAATCATACGCCGATGGTAGTGGGGACACAGGAACAGGCTTCTGGGGTTCATACCCCACATATCTCTTTAGCAGTGCTGCACCTCCATCTGCCATAGGCTCCAGGAACTGAAGGTGATCTCCCACGGTAGAACTTATTACCTGTCACCCCAGTAAGGTCACGCACCAGGCAGGAGGTATATAACAACAGGAACAGCTTATTCACTCTGTACAGCACAGTTACACGGCAGGCTTCTGCCCAATGCAGTACTCTCAGCTTTCACTGAATGATGGTCCCAGGACCGTCACTACAGGCCAAGGGCACCTGTAGCCATCCTAGCTCTTCCCCACATCCCTAGGGGAGGCAGAGGTATGTCCCACACTCACTCTCCCCCAAAGGGAAGAGCACATGGGAAGGCCCCAATCTCAGGCTCCCAGTTGTGTGACCTGCCTTCCTCAGAGGGGGAAGAACACATACTAACTTTAGGGCGGTCTTGCCCTTAAGTACAACCAGGAGGTGGGCACCCCATTGTCCCAGCTACAACAGGATGTACCATCCCCCACTGTCACTCAAGTGCAGTACCACAGGGGAGGGGGAAAATCCCATACCAACTACTGGCAACCTGATTGCACCAGGGTTTACTGCCAGCCAAGGGCAGAATAGTAGCCATCCGGTGACCTGGCTACATATACTGTATATCGCATTTTAATACATGCATCTCAAAATTGCAAAGTGGTACACATCAGATGTATAATATAGATAGTCAGGCCTCGGTAAATAAGCACCCTTTTTGTAGATTACGTGGCCGATCCATAATGTATACAAAAGGCATATTTCAACATATTTTACACAATGTCAGTTACATGTACAAAGCTAATGAATAATGTGCTTCAACGCATAGACATTTAAAAAAAATCTGTTTAAGGCTGCGTCAAATCAATCAAGTTTTCTTAGCGAAGCTAACTACCCAAGTGTTGATAGTACGAATCAATATGGTGAGCAATTGAATGCTAATGCCTAAATGCTTCAACTAATAAAACAAATAGCAGCACCAAACAAGGAAATATATAAAAGGGATGATTCCTCTGAACTGGAGTGGACCTAAAAAGGGGACAAAGTAATAACTGTGTATAAGAGGGTAGGTCGCTGCATATTATCGTAGGCCCTGCAAGTGAATACAAAATATCAAAAAGTAAGGGATGTATCAGTACACATCCTGAAAAATAGATGTCCCAGGGCACTACGGATTTATCAATAGAAAAATATATTCAATCATTAAACACAACGTTTCAACCAACTGTGTGGTCTTTCTTAAGTGAAGATAGAAAGACCACACAGTTGGTTGAAACGTTGTGTTTAATGATTGAATACATTTTCTATTAACAAATCCGTAGTGCCCTGGGACATCTATTTTTCATATAGTTCTTTGAGTTTTCTCAGACAGGTACCCCCTGGACCAGGAGCACCGGTAACTGCAAATATATTTGTTTTTCTAATGGTGTGCAGCATTATATCTTTTATGCTCAGTACACAGCCTAACATAAAAATGGTGCTCTCTCAAATAGGGTGAACCAGCAGATGACAATAGTGTGTCAAATAGAAAGTGAGATAAGGAAAAATATCTGTAAACTGTTGAGTGTGAAATAAAGAAGTTTAAAAATATCAACTCACAGGTGGGTCTTAAGTGAATTCCTGATAGTTTGGAAGGTGGGAGCTTTCTTGATATTGATAGAAAGGTTGTTCCAAAGCCTCGGTCCTTGTTTTAATAATGCTCCTTTTTCAGTCCTGGTGAATATGAATGGAGGAACACAGAGTGGTGCATTGTTGGTTGATCTGAGTAGTCTGGTTAGCTGCGTTCAGAAATGTATGTTATTTCAAGGCCTTATGCAAACTTATAGAATGTAGAGACTTTGAACCAATTCGCTGTGTGGTAGCCAGTTAAGTTCTCCAAGGGCTCCACTGATACTGGTTATATCTGCCTGGGTTTCTGATAGTTCCTACCCCAGAACTCTGACTTTTATTCAAATGAATGATCTGGTTGTTTGTCAAGCCAAGATAGAGTGAGTTACCACTGTCAAGTCTTGAGGTGTCCCCAGAGAGGGTTATATTCTACATGTCTTCTTCTCTAAAGAACTTTCTCATCAAGATCCTTAGTGAAAGTAACGTATTCTTCAAGATCATTGAGATTTACACCCCCAAGACCTAAAACATATATTTAATCATAAGAAAAGAGAAAAAACACTGGAGCATACTGCTGCGGCGCATCTTATTCAAACACATCGCCGGTTTTTCCCTGGCTTTTTCCTGTGATGCAACGCACTTCACCGGGAGCATGCCGCATTCATTTTGTGTTCTCAGCAACAGGTCATGCGCGGGTCATGCGCGGTTGATGCATTTATTGAGAATGGTTCGGATTTAATAGGTTGCAATTCTTCGCGTGTCCGCCAGATGGCAGATATGCATGAATTGTAATGCGCATGCGCTTCAGTAATGTGTCAACTTGCAGGTGTTTCATTTAAAAAAGATACCACAGTGTGCTATTGTAAATTGGCCTTGAGACTGAAAGAAGAGGTTGCAAAAATGTATCAATTTAGGCTTTTCATATTAAATAAAGACAAAGACCAGAAAGCCGTCGCCATGAGTGTTCAAGTGCAGTCCGTTTTCCAAAAATCCGACAGAAGTTACGCGTATTTGATATGGGCCGCGATTAATGCAACAGATGATAAGATGGCAATAGTTGTTCAAATTTATCAGTATTTTAGCGAAAACTATGACTTTTACAAATTTTTTCAGCTCCTCATACATGGAAGCGTGCAATAAGGAAAAGGTTATGTAGCGATCCCTGTTTTTATCGTATTGAGCCACAATTTGTTGGAGGGTATTGGTGTGTATCACCGGCTTTTTCCAGTATCTATGATCATGCAGACAGCAAAAGGCGAAAGGTCGTGTTAAAACCAACTAAGAAACGACAGTCGCTGCCAAGCAATGCACCAGCACCAGCACCAGCACCGGGTTCCAATAATGGTCCCACCGTCAGTGACAACCCTTGCTGTCTATCCAGCAAGCCTGAGCCAGATTTTGCGTGCAGTTTCGATCAAGTTTGCATGTACCTAAGCAATTTCCAGCCTCATCAGCTCACTACAGGTGTACTAGTCCCGCTGCAAACTATCGACGTGGATGATCAAGAACACTGGACTGGCAGTGGCCCGGCACCTATGGTGAGTATTGTTGCCGTATTATTTTCTGTGTTTTTTTTATTTTGACAATACAGTATCAATATCGGCGCGATTCAAAAGTCAAGCGATTCTCCTGTAAGCAATATTATTGGCTGAGCGGCTTCTCCAGTACTGTGCTGCAGATACTGAACAATTGGTGGAACGCTAGGCGCATGCGCATTGGAACCTTCTTGAAACGCATATGCGTGTCATTACATCGACGGTAGGCGCATGTGCATGTGAACAGGAGACGCCCCCGAGAAAATTATTGGTGGGACTGGCTGGGAACTTCTTTAGGGGGCTGACCATTACAGTAAAAGTTTTCTTTTTGTTTTTCCTCAGAAAAGTAAACGGCTAATGGAGGGATTTCGATGGATAATATCACTTTGTGTAACAATGCCTGCACATTGCTGAATCGGATTTAAAAACCCACCTACCGGAGTCTACAGTTTAGTGGCCGTCGTTATTGATTAGGATAGAATACTGTAGCTGAAACAGTATGCTGATGTTTTCCGGCCATACAGTATACAATACTTTTTTATATACAGTATACTGTGTAATAAACCCGAAAAAATAAAAACTATGCATTTATTCTACATGTATTACAGTACAGTACAGTACTGTATGTGTCTTCTATTTTTTTTAATACTCTTGTACTGAGCATGCCTACAGTATACAGCACAGTATGCCTGGACAGTAGTGTACATTCTAGAAAATTGTATTTTGTTACAGTAGCAAAGGAGCCAATGGAACAATGTAAAACAAATCAACATGTTCTTTTATTGGTGGAGTAAGTAAAAAAAAACATTTATTTACAAATACTGTACAATGTAGAAACATTTTATGTGCACAGCAATTCAAAACATCAACAGGTGTATGGTTTACTGCTACAGGAGTGAAAACATTTATGTATAGAAAGTAAAACCATTACAGTCAGTCAGTATGGTTTACAGCCACATGTTTTAAAAACAAATTCTTTATTCATAAAATATACAAAACGCAACATCTCCTTTATTAAAGAACGGCAAATCAAAACATATACAGAGGGATGGTGTGCAAAACAGTCTGCACCAGTACAGTCCTCGAGGGCAGCAAACAGGCCCGGTTTTCAGTGTAACCTTTGAAAACCGTGCCTGTTTGCGGCCCTCAGGGACTGGAATTGTGCAGGTCCTGTGTGTGTGTACAGCAAGTTAAAACATTTCTGTATAAATACAAGTTAAAAAATACACAACAACATCTCCTTTATTTAAGTACAGCAGGTCAAAACATGTACAATACAGTTCAGCACAACAGTATGGTCTTACCTATGATTAAAAAAATCTTTATTCATAAAATACAGTATACAAAACGCAACATCTCCTTTATTAAAGAAACATATACAGTACAGTGGGATGGTGTGCAAAACAGTCAGTCAGGCTTGCACCACTACTGTCCTCGAGGGCAGCAAACAGGCCCAGTTTTCAGGACAACCTTGAAAACCGTTTCTGTTTGCGGCCCTCAGGGACTGGAATTGTGCAGGTCCTGTGTGTGTGTACAGCAAGTTAAAACATTTCGTGATAAATACAAGTTAAAACACACAACAACATCTCCTTTATTTAAGTACAGCAGGTCAAAACATGTACAGTACAGTTCAGCACAACAGTATGGTCTTACAGTACCCGTGATTAAACCAGAAAGTCCACCAGATTGTCCATCCATGGCCGGTTCTTTGCATGGCGCAAAACGCCATTAATGCAGTCTCGAATGCCTTTCATTACAGGATCTGTAATTGTATAAAAGCGCCGCAATTCCCCCAGAATGGTCTTTCTTAAATTGGCAGGAAGCGCCTTTTTTATGCGATTTCCTGCGAAGTTCACTCTGAAGACCCAGTCACAGTACAAAGAGTAGGGCATATGGTGCTTAAAAAGTAACAAGGCATACTTGTGGGGTGCACCAGCACTCTTCACCCTATACTTCTCCCTGAGCGCCGGTGGCAGATCGCACAGGGTGATGTCGGGCACTGTATCGATGCGAGCAAATGTAGGTCTTCTGGGAGTGGGTGTGCTTGAGGCGACAGGCGATGGTAGGTTGTCTGGGAGGAAGCTTTCCTCCGGTCTTGGTCGCCGTGTTGTCTCCTGGCGTGGTCTTGACGGGGTTGTCATGTCCTCAACGGCATACATGAACTGGTACACTACATCTTCTGGTGGAGGGGGTGCGCTTGGTGATGGAAGGGGTTCGATGCTCCCATTCAGCACATCCATGCCACCCTCCTGCTCCGGCGTCGGGGAAACAGGGGCATGAACACCGAGCAAATGATGTATACCCGCTATGTCAGCCTCTATCTTCTCCATCCGTCGATCCATCCGTTGATCCATAAGTTGCATTCGTTGATTCATATCTAGCATCCATTGATCCATATGTAGCATCCATTGCTCCACATTTAATATGGTCTCCAGAAGCAGATCTATCTTTGCCAGCACAATAGAGTTCCCGGGGATATCCACAGTTATCCCATGCAGCATCCGATCTAACGAGCTGCTTCTTGTGCATGGCGTGTGGACATCTGGGTGGATGGGTGCAACGGAGGATGAGATGGGGGTTCCATGGAGAGAAGCGGCAGCGACGTCGAAGAAGGGTGGAGGAGGTGACCTGTGGATATCCGGTAGAGGAGAGGCGGCAGCGTCGTTGAAGAGGGATGGAGAAAGTGACCTTTGGATTTCCGGGTGAGAAGCAGAGTCGTCTAAGAGCTAAGGAGAAAGTGACCCGTGGATTTCAGAGGCACCAGCGTCAGGGTCGTCGGATAGAACTGGAGAAGATGGCATGTGGGTTTCCGGGAGGGCGGCGGCAGCGTCGAGGACAAGGGGTGGAGAAGACGGGCTGAAGATTTCCGGGACAGCGGCGGCAGAGTCGTCGAAGCGTATGTGAGGAAGTGGTCTGCGGGTTCGATGGGTTGGCTCCCATTCGTTTTGCGTCGAGAGTACATCACCGTATTTCTTCTTGACATAATAAGGCTGACGTCTATGAAAACCCTTAGCCTTTGGGGTCAGCAGAAGGTTTTCTTTAATGGCCTTAGCCTGTCGCTTTTGCCTCGGCGTGGAAACGGCAACCGCCTTTCGCTTTTTCTGCATGACAGGCACGGCAGAGGCGAGTGGGTTCCTGCGTCCGTAGAATCGGGGTTGATCCATGGAAGCAGATTGCATAATGCAGTATCTGGACAAGGGCAAGTTCAGATAAAGATCATCGAGTGGTGGGCTATGCAAAGTGTGTAACCTTTTATGCAAGGCGGCGAGGTACAGATGTTGAAAATGGGCGTACTCTAATGAGAGTCATTACCGTATAAATACACCATCCATTTTGTGGATTCACTGCACATTGAATACACATCGACTAAACATCGAATATACATTCCTGTGTTTGTATTTCTTTCTTCTCGCAGCAATGGCTGTTAAAAAGATTTCCAAGGATCTCAACATGCGAATTAAGGAGATGTATACGAGCGGACACCGAATTGCTGCTATCCAACGCTGGTTAGCTACTTCTGGCCTCGTTGTGCCAGCAACCACCGTGAGCTATCATGCACACGGAAAAAACAGAGACCGCAAAAGGGCACCAAGGGTAACTAACGCGTAAGTATATTTATACAACTTAAAAAAAATATTAATTTTAATTTAAATCTAATATTTTTGTTATTTCTGTTGATTTATATTACAACAGTATATATATTTTGTATATTTATATTTATATTACAACAGTATATATATTTTGTATATTTATATTTATATCAGTACAGTATATATATTTTGTATATCTATATTACAACAGTATATATATTTTGTATATTTATATTTATATTACAACAGTATATATATTTTTTATATTTATATTTAAATTACAACAGTATACAGTATATATTTTGTATATTTATATTACAACAGTACTGTATATATATTTTGTATATTTACATTACAACAGTATATTTTTTTATATTTATATTTATATTACAACAGTATATATTTTGTATATTTATATTTATATAACAACAGTATATATTTTTTTTATATTTATATTACAGTACAACAGTATATATAATTTTTATATTGATGCATATTAACAAAACAATATATTTTCTTTACATTGTAGGGAGACAACTCTTCTGGTGGACAAAATAAGTGAGGAGAATGATGAGAAGAGTGCATTAAGGGTCAAATACACTCTGCAGGCAAATCACAATCTCACTGTATCCGAGACCAGCATAAAGAAGATGAGACGCAGC
Organism: Ascaphus truei; assembly: GCF_040206685.1. Taxonomy (NCBI): domain Eukaryota; kingdom Metazoa; phylum Chordata; class Amphibia; order Anura; family Ascaphidae; genus Ascaphus; species Ascaphus truei. Next base: position 104,023,789 of record NC_134484.1, read on the forward strand.
ATTGGATGGAAATATGGACGTGTGAGGTTAGTACTGGACAGTACAAGAGGTAAAAGTGTTGTTTAGGAAACTGTACTGTACCGCTAAAATTATTTATTCCTTGTCATTACAGAGCGTACCCCATGATAAGGGACGTAAACAAAATAAAAAGAGTGGTCCAGGCCCAGGCATGGATCGACAGTGGAGAAACTTTCCAGGATTGCATCTTCACTGACGAGTCGACTGTGTCGCTGGAGAGATTTGCAACCTTTGCATTTCACAAAAAAGGCCGCATATCTTTAAAGCCGCGTCCAAAACACCCCGTAAAGCTGCATGTGTGGGGTGCCATCTCTAGGCGTGTACCAGAATGCATTGTCATTTTTTAAGGTAAAATATATAAAATATAATGTAGCCTTATGCACTGTACTTTCCTAGTGTAGCCTCACTGTATGCACTGTACTGTACTAGTGTGCAGTTTTTGAGCACTTTTCTTTTCTTGCTATAGGAATCATGAATAAAGCTTTCTTACAAGGCAACATTGTCCCTGAGATAGAGCAATACATCACACGCGAGTTCCCGGATGGTCACCGTTTCTACCAGGACAACGATCCGAAGCACACGCATCAACAGAGCATATCCTTGAGCGCGGTATCAACTGGGTGAAGACACCAGCGGAGTAAGTGCGGTAACCGTTTCTCATTTTTTTCCCACTGTTTTTACTGTGTACTGTATCTCTTAAACTAATTGTCCTTTTTTTACCAATGACAGATCGCCAGACTTCAATCCGATCGAAATGGTCTGGCATCAGCTGAAGGACCATATCCGGAAAGTGGCGAAACCCTCCAAAAAGGACGAGTTGTTGAAAGGCATAATGAGTTTTTGGAACGATGTACTCATCGTGGAACGCTGCAATAAATATATAGACCATATTGCCACTGTGTTGCCCATTGTGATCGCGGGTAATGGACAAGCATCAGGAAAGTAGTATTGTACTATAGTATTGTAAGTACAGTATGATACAGGTAAGTATGGCACAGATTTTTTCATTCCTAATAGTCAGAGTATACAGTAGTTACAGTTTTTTCTTTACAGAGAGAGCAGCACCAGCCATCTGGTTACATAGTATTTAACAGTAGTCAGAGTATACAGTAGTTCCAGTATACACTAGTTTGACAGTAGTACAGTAACTGCCTACTAACTGCTCAATTTTTTTCTTTCCAGAGAAAGCAGCACCAGCCATCTACAGTAGTACTACACATCACACATAATGCCATAATACAGTACGCACATAACTGCACGAATTTTTTGTTTTCTTGTCGTTTCAGGAAAAAAGGTGGCCTGGGGGGAGGTGGGGTGTTGTGTCCAGTCTAACCTGTTTGTACAGTCAAATGTACAGCATATAAACAGAAGTAATGATGTACACAAAACCTCTCCTCTCTCAATTAACTACTGTACTGTACACAGAATGAGGAACAAGATAAAGACGGAAAAAAGACGGAAAAAATAATATTACTATATTACTATATATATATATATACATGTAGAGGTATCAGTACCGTGTTAGCCGAGCTTCAATAATCAAAAAATAAATAGATGATACCGTTCTGTGGCTACATTCATTCATTGTAACATCGCCGGAAGAAGAGATCAGTGTATCTCGAAAGCTCGCACAAATAAAAGCATTTCGTTAGCCACAGAACGGTATCATCTATTTATTTTTTGATTATATATATATATATATATATATTATACATTACAGTATATATTATTAAATAATATTCTTATAAATGTGCATTATTCATGTTTATCCATGTTTTATAAATGTTTTTTAAATGTTTATCCTATTTCAATCTGCCAGAAGAACTTAATAAAGACTGCATTATGTATTATTTGTATTTTTTGGTTCCTGATAAAATAAAATAATTATTTATTTACATTCCTGCTAATCATAATCATTGACAACACCCCCCCCCCCCACACCCACAGTATACCAATGAATAAGAATGAATGACAAAACAACATGAATCAGTTAATGTTTTTTTTAACTCTCAATTCTCACAATGCTGTGCAAATTAGATTTACATTTCAAATTCGAGAAGGGATTTTCCAAAGCGTTACCGTAAACAAAGCCTCAAAGGGTTGTGGGGGGGGGGGAGGTGAGTCATGTACAGTAATCAGCCATTTCCCATCTCAAAAAGGATTACACGCAGGCGCAGTGAGGCTTTGTAGCTCGGCTATGGACGGATTAAGAACACAATGTCAAGATTCAGAAAATTAACGACTCTGTGGAGGGGGGAGGGTTGGGTGAGTCATGCGCAGTAAGCAGCTAGCTCCCATCTCAAAAAGGATTGCACGCAGGCGCAGTGAGACTTTGTAGCTCGCTTTGGACGGATTAAGAACACAATGTCAAGATTCAGAAAATTAATGACTCTGTGGAGGGGGGTTGGGTGACTCATGCGCAGTAAGCAGCAAGCTCCCATCTCAAAGAGGATTAGAGTACACGCAGGTGCAGTGAGGCGATTGACGCTCAGCTAGGGACGGATTAAAAACACAATGACTAACTTCAGAAAATTAATGACTCTGTGGAGGTGTCTGTCGATAAGTGTTTGTGTGTGCGTGGGGGAGGGATGAAGGATTAGTTGTGCAGCAGTTCAAAGAAATTACATAGAGTAGAGTACAGTACAGTAATTTCAAGAGGCAGTTCATCATAATACTGTAATTTGATCCCTACATCCCCAAATACAGTACATAAAAAGCACACAAATCAACCATGTGCAGGCAAACGAACAGATTGAATATCGTAATATCAAGATTGTTTTTGCAGGCTTGTGGATAAAATAACAGTTTAAAAATCATAATTAAAAAAAAAAATTGGTGGGCACTCAAGCAAGCAGTGGTGGGTGAAGTTACAGGCGCATGAGCAGGAATCAACTAGCTCCCATCCGAAAGAGGATTACACACAGGCGCATAGAGAGGTGATGCTCTGTGCAAATCAAATTCGAGAAGGGATTTTCCAAAGCATTGCCGTAAACAAAGCCTCAAAGTTCCCATCTCAAAGAGAATTACACGCAGGCGCAGTGAGGCTTTGTAGCTCGGCTATGGACGGATTAACAACACAATGTCAAGATTCAGAAAATTAACGACTCTGTGGAGGGGGGTTGGGTGAGTCATGCGCAGTAAGCAGTTAGCTCCCATCTCAAAAAGGATTACACGCAGGCGCAGTGAGGCTTTGTAGCTCGTCTATGGACGGATTAAGAACACAATGTCAAGACTCAGAAAATGAACGACTCTGTGGAGAGGGGGGGTTTGGTGAGTCATGTGCAGTAAGCAGCTAGCTCCCATCTCAAAAAGGATTACACGCAGGCGCAGTGAGGCTTTGTAGCTCGGCAATGGACGGATTAAGAACACAATGACAAGATTCAGAAAATTAACGACTCCGTGGAAATTCAAATCCTTGAGCTAGCCTTGTTTGTTCGTGGGGGAGGGGGCTACAGGGTACAGCTGCATGAAGTTCAAAGATAAAGACATACTTTAATTTCAAAAGACAGGTCATCATAATAATAATCATACACCCCCAAATACAGTATGTAAAAAGCACACAAATCAACCATGTGCAGTCAAACGCACAGGGTCACAGTCAAAAGCTACAGCACAGATTGAATATCGTAATACAGTAAGATGGTTTTTGCAGGCTTTTTGGTCTTTCACTCAAGCAAGCAAGCAGTGGTGGGCGAAGTAACAGGCGCATGCATAGTAATTACCTGCTGTCAAGCAGGAATGTGATTGAAACCAGACACACGTTCAAAGGAATGGTGTGGGAGAGATGTACTGCATTGTAGAGAAGATAAGAAGTTGAAATACCCTGCAGTGCAGTTAATTATCCTGAGCGAGGGGAGAGAGCTGTATATGCCGAAATGTGACACTGTTACAGTACTGTACACGCCTATGCGTTTCAACAATTTTCAAATGCATGTATACTTAAATATGCAAATTTACAATTACTGCGCGCGCACACACAGACTGTGTACTGACATAGGTTGAACCGCGAAGGTATTAGACTTCCAAGACAACAGCTCGCAAACGCCCCCCTGAGTTTTTACATGGCATTGCAGTATTGCAGACAGCGAGAATAAAATGCTAAAATCACGAGCGCTAAAATAACGCAGTTCACTCCGGGCAAAACAAACAGAAAACTGCACCTAACCGGGATAATCTGAGAGCCGCGGATCTAGCCGACTTATACTCAGGTCGGCCGCCACTGTATGCACATATTGCTCCTTTTCTGTAAAAATGTCTATTGACGTACAAAATATAGTGTAATGTGAAGGGTAGTAGAAAATAGATACATTGGGAAACATTTCACTCAATATGTACCATATGCTAGCTAGTACACGAAACACTTATACTAAAAATACATAAAGGAAGGAAGTTAACTACAGTAAATGGTAGTAAATGTGATGTTTGATAATGCTTTTGAAGCTTTATTTGTTTTCTGGTAAACTACCAAATACAACAAAGGACAAAAATGTCCAATGCTGCAGCCAATATGACGAAAAATATATAGTTAAATACTGTACGTATCTGTTTGTCTTCTCATAAGTAAGTGTCATTTAGTTAAACTCTTTGGCCAAAGCGTTATAAGCCTGCAGTCACGTCACGGCATGACCAATCTGCAGGTCCTAACACTAACACTGCAAATTCTCATTTACTTCTGCAATGGAGGGAGAAATGTCTCAATAGACCAGTCTTCCTTCAGATCTCTAAAAATAAGTACAAAAATACAATGCTAAAAAAAATCAACATGACTTTTATTAAATATTATGCCATGAATAATAAGCACTTTTTGTGAAACAAACCAGATGTAGCTATAGTATCAGTATGTGATTTGACCATTACTGGTATTCAGTAGCATTTACACAAATGGGCATATTTTTGTATATCATACCTTATGTGATATACTGTACCGTATTATGCTACTGCTGCAAATAATACAAATTGTTCACATTTTATACTTTGCAGATGTAGCTAGCGCTGCGAGGGGTCCCATAAAAAAAAACATGCCCACATCTCAATCACAGCAGACCCTGTCTCCAGCGCTGCAGACTTTTGCTTCTTCGACCGCAGCATCAGGGACAAATGATGTGACTTTCTTAATAGATGTGGTTACTTTGTATTTTATTGTACACCTAACAATTTTTCAAAAGTTATTTGTCTAAACTTTTTTCCATTCTGTATCATTCCTATTCCTTAAACTAACAGATATATTACCTTCTCTAAAAAACACAAAATTAATGCCAGTTGTAGGCAAAATTATTTTCAATGAGCTGGATATCACTAGTAGTATCTGGTTTTACAGCACATAAGATACCCGAGTCACTGATATTACAAGACTGGAGCTAAGCGACAATAAAACATATTTTGCAGTTTCAGTAATAAACAAAAGTACAATGCAATATAGAGAAAAGTTAATTCACTGTTACATACTGTAGTAACATTCAGATGTTTTACGTCTAGCAATAAAAGTAACGTTTGCATGTCCGCTGGGTGCAAAAACATATAAAACATATATATGTATTCATTTGTTTTTCAGTCTATGCAGTTCGAATGATTTTTTTTTTTAAATATTGAAAACCACAAAAGTTAAAGAAATACTAAGGGGTTTATTCTATAAGCCTTGATAAAAAGAATCGCAGGGCCGGTTACACCATCAGTTTTTTGAGCGTTGCTATCATGGTACTCAGAAAGTCTTGATTACCTGTGATAGCAAAATTCCAAAAACGGGCGAGTAGCCGGACCGGTGATGATTGCCACTCTCAAAAGTGCTTACCTGGCAATTTTTTTCAGCTGCAGAGAGAGCTGCACAGAGCGAGCTGCCTCTCCCTGCACATATCTTGCCAGCGATCAAAATATTTTAATATACATTTTAATACTAGTGTAGATGAGCAGGGGATCTCTGGAGCAGAAACCCATTGATTTCAGGTCTAATGACCCTCTGCTTCCTGAGATTCAGGCACCGTTATGGGATGCCAGTTTCTCCTATGCATTTAAATGTCTCGCGTCACATGGGGCTTGTATCTTGGGAAGCAGGGGGTCCACAGACCTCAAAACAATGCGGTTCTGCTCCGGAGACACCCTGCTCATCTACACTAGTATTCAAATTAATATTAAAACAGCTTCATTAACTTAGTGGCTGGCCACTAAGGCAATGAAGGGTTTAAACCTCAAAAGCCTGTTTCTTGGGGCAGAGAGGGTTGAGGAAGGGGGTAGTAGTCCCAGGGTGGATGGTTAGGCCTACCTGGAAGGTTGCCAGAGGAGTTAACCCCTTCACTTCCATAGTGGTGGGAACTGCTATGGTAATGAAGGGGTTAACCAGTCCCACTACCCCCCCTCCCGGAGGCCTAAACACCAACCCTTGGGGCTACTACCCCCTTCACCCAATCCCTATACCCCCAAGAAACAAAAATAAACACAACCACCCTTCTTCCCACCTCCTCTACCTCCAACAACACTCTCCCCCCCCCCAACACATGCAGTACATTAATGGGCAAAAAAAACTATAATCCAGATATGGCTAATAGCTCATTTGCCCATTATAAAATCAAACATTAGCCAGCCCGCATAAATAAAGTAAATAAAACATGTTCTATTTATCCTGCCATCATGAAGGGTGTCCTCATCAGCATACTGCAGGTCCATGTCCTCCGTAGCGTAACTTATGATTGTCCGCTCACCAAATATTTGCATAGTCTATTAAATAGTCAGTTGAAACACAGCCGGTGCATATGGATGGTGTTACTCAGAAACACAAACCAGAAGATCATAAGGTCTCCCAAAGATTCCTAGTAGCTGCACTCTATGGATGCTGAAATATGGGGTTAAATACTCCCTGACACAATGTCAGATTGGCTTATAATAGTACACAAAGTAATTTCTCCCAGCATTGTGGGATGACAGTAACCACTAAAAACCTAAATAGGTCGAAAATAATAAAAATAATTTTTTTATGGGTATGATGTCATTGCGTTGACGTCGTGGAAGTCACGGTGAGATTGTTCCGGCTTGCTTGGGGGCGGGTATGCTGTGATGAGCGGCGGGTGCTTGTACTGCCGATGAGGTGTGTATATATAGCACTGCTATTGAGACTATTATTATGATCAGACGGGCCATGGTCACGACCACATAAGGTACAACTGTATATAACCATAAAGCATTATGACTGTGACGCACCATACATTGGTGCACGGTTATCAGCCTGTGTTTACACATACTGACAATTGTGGAATCAGTAAGAGAGTGTGTGTGCGTTGGGCTTACCTTATATCCTCCTAGTTGGGTCTGAGATATATGCTACAGTGGCTGGATCTACAGTGATACTGAGCATGCTCATATACCAATGCAGCCACCAGTATTAGAACACTTACCTGAGAAATTCCTGGGAGATTCTGGGGCAGTCTCACAGTAAATGCCTCAATATTTCTGTAAAATTCTTAATGGCCCATCAGATTAACACAGCATGGGGTCCCTACAGTCCCATTCAGTTTGCAGGGACCTCCCTATGGGCCATTAAGAATCTCACAGAAATGTTGAGGCAATGTTGAGGCATTTACTTGAGACTGCCCCAGAATCTACCCAGGCAGAGTTCTAATACTCGTTGCTGCATCTGTATACTGTCAAATGTCTCACAAATAGCATTGTATACTATAAGATCTGATATCTTTCCGCCTCACTGAATATATGCCTGTGTACCCACTATATGTAACCACCCATTATTTGTATATATAGAGAGGATATCTTGCTAGTAACATTAAATTCACCCCTATATTTGGATACAAACCCTATTTTGGGATGCTAGGTACCTAAGGGGTTAATTGGAACATTAATAGCAGATACCACATACCCACCTCCCTTGTAAGTCACTTATACGGAACGTTATAGCAACCATCACCAGGGACTGCCCATATAGTTATTTGGGGATTATCCCTTGCTCCCTGCTGAAGCTACTTTACCACCCATTTTTAATTGGTTTTATTATGAGTTTGCGCCGTTGTTCATGGTTCAATAAAATTTTATTATTTTCGACCTACTTAGGTTTTTAGTGGTTACTGTCCTCCCACAGTGCTGGGAGCAGTTACTTTGTGTACTAGTATAAGACAATCTGACATTGTGTCGGGGAGTATTTAACCCCCTTTATTTCAGCAGCCATAGAGTGCAACTACTAGGGATCTTTGGGAGACCTTATGATCTTCTGGTCCATGTCCTCCGTAGCCAGCAAGAGTACATCAAAAAATACTATCTACTGGCCCCAATCCCTTAATCACCTTAGCGATTAATAACTGTTATAGTAATTAAGGGATTAATCCCCATCCCCCACTACCCACCCGGGAGGCCTAACCACCCACCCCGTTAATTTAAAATGCTAACCAATCCTAAAATGTACTAAAAACAAGTCAGCCAAATTCAAAAGAATTTTATTAAAACAATAAAGAGAAATCGAAAAAATAACAATCCATTCAAAACTAGCATTTGCCAAAAAATGCATTGGCTGTCACTGTATTTATCTGTACCCTCACAGATGAATACATATCAGTCAATGGGCAATCACAAACATAAAAAAATACAATGAAAAAACTTGAAAAAATACAATTACATATATTCAATATTTATCTTACCTTTACAAGTCTTCACCCTTCGAATCCTGGCGTATCTGGAAGCTCTCGACCTGAGACGTCATGACCGTCAATCCATCTCCATCCTCCTTGAAGATCAGCAGCAGGTACCATCTTTTTTTTTATCTTCTCTCACAATCTTCTATTTCCTTCTGTAATTATTTTCTTCTTTTCCACCATCTTCTATCTTCTTTCTTTCAATCCAATAGAGCCCCATAGTAAATCCACAATGGAAGTTGTCTCGTCGTCTTCTTGAGCTAAAATGAGATGGAACAGGCCTTATACAGGGCCGGTGACGTCACATTTTATGGTCAGATGGTACAGCTCTAATCCGATTGTATGCTGTATCATGTCCGCCTCTTTTTTTTTTTAAGGATGTGACGTCATCTTCAAGGGAGGTACGTCACATCCTTAAAACCACATGTCTCATACCACATGGTATTACAGCCAATGGGGTTGAAGACAATCCCACTGGTTCATGTACCATGTGATATGTTAAATTAGTTTAAATGATGTGGCATCACTTTAAGTGATGATGTCACATCTTTTTGAACTAATGTGACCCGTCCCATGGTACAGCAACCAATGGGATTGTCTTCAATCCCATTCGCTGTAATACCATGTGATATAGCCATGTGGTAAAAAAAGGCACATGATACAGCGTCCAATCGGATTAGAGCTCTATCATCTGACCTGAAAATATGATGTCAGAGGCCATATATAATGCCTGGATGCCTCATTTAACAGGAAGAAGACGACGAGACAACATCCGCTGGGACTTACCATGGTGTTGGATTGACAGATGAAGATAGAAGATAGAAGATAGAACATTAAAGAAAACAAAGAAATAATGTCAGAAGAAGATAGAAGAAGGTGATAGAAGATAAAAGAATGTAGAATTGTGTTACTTGAACGGGATCTTCAAGGTGGATGGTGTTGGATTGACATTGATGACATCGCGGTACAAGAGCTTGCAGAAACACTGGGATTCGGAGGGTCAATGCTTCTGTAACCCTGCTATTCCCCCCCCCCCAATCTCATGTCGGGTACCCTAGGGGTTAAATGGTGTCCTGGTTAGAGTGTCTAAGGTGGTTTAAGCCTGCTAGCATCAGGGGGCCCTGAGTCTCCCACAATGGCATGGGGAATGTCAGAACAGGCTTTTGAGGTAGAACTGAGTAATACTCACTGGTACAGCGCCTCCATCTCCAACAGATCCCCAGACTGGTAGGGAGGAATCTCTGCAGGAGAACTTCTCTCTTTAACTTCCCCCTGAATGATTCCAGGCACAGGCAAGAAGTATTCTGATTCAAGGATATACTTTATTTCTTTAATAGGCAGACTGCCCATCTTGCGGCTAGGTCACTCAGCCACACATCGGTAGGTTGTCACCAGAAGGAAGTCCCTGGAAAATCACTCATAGTCAGGGCCCTAGAAGCTGTCCTAGCTCTTCCCTTATCTCCTAGCGAGATAAGAGGCACAATCCCCTCTGCTCCCCTAAGGGGGGCCCTCAGACTGGCAGAGCCCTGAACAGTCTGGATAGGGTGGACCAGTCTCTCTCAAGCGTAGAGACAACTGACTAAATTCAGGAAGTGCTGTGCAGTAAGTAGTTCCAATAAGCACAGTGTCACTATGATTGGGCACAGAGCCTGATGACACTATCTTCACTGGCCCACAGCACAGCATGTGTGTGGGGAAAACCCATGATTATTCCTGGCAACCTGCCCTTACCAGGGATTACTGCACAGGAGGAGAAAGAACTATAGCCCTCAAAACTACCCAGGGCTACACTTCTAAAGGTAAGAAAAAAATTGAATGTACAGATGCAGCCACGAGTTTTAGAACACTTGTACCTTGGAAATTCTGGGAGACTTTGGGGCAGTCTCACAGTAAATGCCTCAACATTACCTCAACATTTCTATGAGATTCTTAATGGCCCATAGGATTAACACAGGGGGGGGGTCTCTTCAGTACCATTCAAACTGAATGGGACTGCAGGGACCCTTGCTATGCTAATCCGATGGGCCATTAAGACTCTCACAGAAATGTTGAGGCAATGTTGCAGCAATGCCGAGGTAAAGTTTACTGTGAGACTGCCCCAGAATTTCCAAGGCAAGAGTTCTAATACGCGTGGCTGCATCTGTATGTAAATGTATTGTTTTCAGGTTTTTTTATTGTATTTTTTTCATTTATGTTTTTATTGCCCATTGACTGATAATGTGTTAATCTGTGCCCTTTTAGGGTACAGATAAATACAGTGACAGTCAATGCATTTTTTATCAAATGCTTTTTTTCTATTGATTGTTGTTTTTTTCTATTTCTGTTATTTGTTTGGCTTAAATTGTTTGTAATTTGGATGGCTTGTTTTTATTTTATATTCCAATTGTTAAGCATTTATATTTAATTATTTATTTAATTGGCTACTGGTATTAATTGATTTGTTGCCTAGTGGTTTTATTAATTCATTGATTTGTTGGCTAGTGGTTTAAATTCATTAATTGTTTTGTTGGTTAGTGCTGTTAATGCTTTTTATTTCTTGAATTGGGGTGTTTAGGTGCTTGTGTATATTCTATTATTGTGTATTTTTCGCCTTCATGCTTTTTGATTAGGGTGACCATTGACTGCTTTAGTGGCTTATCATGCCCATATTATATGGGTATGATGTACCACTATGCCAATCAATGGGTAGAGGGTGGGTATAGTGGTCCCGGGGAGGGAGGGGTTATGCCTCCCGGGTGGGTTAACCCCTTAATTACTATAGCGTTCCAGACACCCATGGGGACCACCTGAGGGCCAACAGACACCTGCGGGGACAACCTGAGAACCTACAGACACCCGCAGGGACCACCCGAGGGCCGCCAGGCACCAATGGGGGACCAGCTGAGGACCCCCAGACACCTGCAGGGACCATCCGAGGTCCCACAGACACCCGCAGGGACCACCTGAGGGCCCCCAGACACCCATGGGGACCACCCAAGGGCCCCCAGACACCCATGGGGACCACCCAAGGGCCCACAGACACCCGCAGGGACCACCTGAGGACCCCTGGACCCTTGTGGCCTCTGGTATCAATCATGTGGGGGTAGAGGAGGTGGGTATTAGTGTTTATTGTGGTTAACGAGGTGGGTTATGGGGTATTTGCCCTTAGTGGGTAGCAGGAGGGGTTAACCCTTTCATTGCCTTAGCAGGTAGCCGCTAGGGTAATGAAGTTGCCTGTAAATGCATTTTTATTGCATGGGATTCATGGCAGGGGCCTCCGGTGATGGGAATGGGAATGGGAATGGGAATCCGCTCTGGAGACCCCTGGCATCAATCTGATGCAGAAAAAAAACATTTTTTCTGTCCCATCTTGCCGCTTCTCAGCAGGTTCTCACCACCTTCACGCTAACTCTTCCTGGTATGATGATTTGGGGTGAAACTCGTTATTCAAGAACCGTGCAATAGTCCCCACGTTGATCTGGAGTTCAAGGGCAAAGGGGTTCATGAGTTAAAAGTCTCAGAGTGCTACCTGGTGAAGGGAAAAGACCCCATGGTGGAATCTGGGCCCGCTGTTCTGCTTGAAACCTGGTGCCAACTTTGGGTGGTTGTTTTGCCGGGGAGTCCAGGCGGGTAGATCTTCTCGAAGGAACCGTTGACCAGGATGGATCCAGGGCTGATGGGCTTCTACCACCTGAGGTGGGTCCGGAGGGAGGGGGACCCAGGCCTAGATGGTTGAGAAAGGCTTCACTGTCTTCCGGGTTCCTGAGTGTCTGTGGTGTCCCATTTTTAACTACCACGAGCCCAAAAGAAAATGTCCATCTATATTTGATATTACAGTCTCTTAATTTTGCCATTACCTCACAGAGATTTCTTCTTTTGGCGAGTTTTGAAACTCGAGGTCCCTGGAGCCTCTTGTCACTAGGTTGAAGGCCACCTTTGTTTTAAAATATTGACATCTCAGCACCACATCCCTTGGCCTGTCTCCTGGTTCTGGTCTCATTTTAAGGCTAGGTCCTGCTGCCTGTTGCAGCACCTGCTATAGCGTGCACTGCAGGGACAAGAGCCGCCTCTCAATAGGTCCGGGCCCGCTACATACATTGCCCACCGTGTTGTGTCAAACAGATTCTCTGAAGACACAAAATCTGTGCTCACAACTTGCGACGGAGCACTGGCCATGTCCCCTGGTGGCTCAGCCAATGAGTGCAAACTTGCCAAGTGACAGCATGGCATCTAAAGTATTCTCACAGCTCACTCTGGTTCTTTTTCTTTTGATGGTTCTAATAGCTTTTGGGGCCATGGTAGGTGGGTCTCGCATGAGATGTGGTTTATATTTAGAGAGTTAGTCAGGACGAATTTGCTGATATGAGCTTAGAAAGAAAGAAGCCCGGGGTATCACAGAGCATGTGTCTCAAGATGCCATCTTAGCTTGCTCTGTTCAGGCACACAACACTCTTTTAGGGGGATACATCATCCCTTGTAGAAAATCCCAGAACTCCAGATTTTGTGTTAATTGGCTTATGTGTCCTCCTATTCTATGGGGAGAAGGGGAAGGTTATCCCTGTGGGGGATGGATCCTAAATTGTAGATTATCACTTAAAAGTTTATATGAATTTGGTGGTGTGTGGGTGATGGGACTATCAGCCCCTATTTGCTCACCTTTCTTGTCAGTGGCTGTCTGGTCTTTGCTGTAGTCCCCTGCAATGCCTTAGAGGCCTTCAGAAGCCATCTTGGGAAGTGAGAATACCCTGGGTGGTCCTGGCCTTGACCCTCAGCAAACAACCAAGTGTTTGCCCAGATGAGGAGGGCAGAACCAGGGACCAGGCCAACTGCTAGAGGCCCTGATAAGGCAATAAATTGGGGGGAGAGAGAGACAGACTAACGCTCCCCTGCGGCAGTGTTAGGGGGCAAGAAGGCCGACCCTCTACACTTCAAGGGCCTCTGCAGCAACCGCACCAGCCAGCAGCCAAAAGCCGGGAGCCCTCTTCAGCACCAGAGTGGGAATTCTCCGCTTCATGTCCTGTCTCCTGCGCAGCACCCTGCCCCCAATCAGCTCTTCTAGCTTTAGGCGTCTGAAATTGGTTTGCGACACCATCCACGATTCCGGCTCACAGATCCCTGCCTCCCTCTCGCTTACAGCGCTCACCTGAGATGGTATCGGAGCCCACCTGAGCACCACGACAGGTCTGGGGGCGATTGTCTTCTCTGGGCTCTTCCTGTTGGCTTCAGGTCGGTCAACTGAGCTCGGATTACTCGGGTCAGCAAAACGGCGTGTGGCCGGCAGCCATCTTGGGCGTCCCGAGGAACTGTGGCTCCAAGTATCTTTCCCGAAGTCTTCTGAGCAGCGGCCTTTCCACCGGAGAGTCCCAGGATCAAGCAGCAGGTTGTTTTTAGCTTTAGTAGCCTAATCCCCTACAATTGAAACTGGTAGAAGCTCTTTATTAGGCATTTTTATGCCCAAATTCGCCCTTTTGCTATGGAGCTGAGCTGACATGGGACCGTTCAGCTCAAAGTCTTGGCAATGCCCTTGTATTTATTTTTATGTTTGTGGTTATCCATTGATTGATAATGTATTAATCTGTGCCCAGGGTACAGATAAATACAGTGACAGCCAATGCATTTTTTTGACAAGTGCTTGTTTTAAATTGATTGTTATTTTTTCGATTTCTAATTATTGTTTGGATTAAATTTTTTTGAATTTGGATGGCTTGTTTTTAGTACCTTTTAGGATTGGTTAGCATTTTAAATTAATTATTTGTTTTGTTGGCTAGTACTTTTATTTCTTTAATTGATTGGTTGGCTTGTGGTTTTATTTCTTTAATTGATTGGTTGGTTAGTGCTTTTATTTTTTTAATTGATTGGCTAGTGGTTTTATTTCTTTAATTGATTGGTTAGCTAGTGCTGTTATTTATTTAATTGATTGGTTGGCTAGTGCTTTTATTTATTTAATTGATTGGCTTGCTAAAGGTTTTATTTCTTTGATTGGTTGGCATGGGGTTTTATTTCTTTAATTGATTGGTTGGCTTGTGGTTTTATTTCTAGAATTGATTGGTTGACGCGTCGCCATGGCAACGCGACATCAAATGACGCCGTGAGTTAAGTGATATGACATCACGTGACCCCGAGCGTCATTTGATGCGGCTTTAAGGTATGGAGGGGGGGGGCGCCATCACAGAGGCAGGGAAGACAGGGGGGCGCAGCTGGAAAATTTTGCGCTCCCCTTCACTATACCCTGTTAATATACTTTATATAGATGAACAGATTTTCAAATAGTTTTTGTGGATAAATATATAGATAGATATTTATACACATACATTGTCTTGTCCCTTCCACTCCTCCCTCATGTCTACTTACTGTCTAGGCTGCTTTGTACTCGGAGCTGAAATTAATTGGGTACCGCTGCAGTGACCCCTTGCTTCAATACTGTGTACTAAAAATATAAATAAAAGCAAAGCTTTATTACCGTAGTTGCTAAATGCTAAGGTAATAAAGGGATTAAGCCCTCCCGATGGGAGGCCTAATTACCAAGCCCCTCTGGACTAGTGTTCAATGTGTCTATTAGCCAAATTTAGGTAAGAGTGGTTTGGGGCACTAACCAAAATCAAATACACATACAGTACTGTATTTACCAACAAATCAAAAAACATTTAAAACATTAACCATTGATTGTCACTGTGGATAGCTAGACCCTCTCAATGAAGAGCCTGGATAGCCACATTGGCAATCAATATTAAGCTGTAATTAAAAAAACAACATTAATAAGCAATCAGGTACCACGTGCTTCCCTTCCTTTATGGTGATACTACATAAACCAAAAAAGGGAAGGCATCACATGGTACATCCACAAATCTGATTGGTGGATCTACCATATGATTTCATCAAGTGTGGTTGAGAGGTCATTCTCAACTAAACTTGATGGCTGGTCATATAGTACATCCACAAATCGTATATACTGTACATTGGGTCTCTCAAATATGATGTGACAGGCCTTATATAAGGCCTGTCACATATCATTTGATAAGAAGTGGATGATGTATCAACCCCTACAATAAAGAAAAGAACATGTACTCAATGGTGACTTCTCTTCAAGCAATGGAGGATCCTGGACTTCTGATGATAAACCTGGATTTATTTTTGTGCCATCGGGCAAGGATAATTTATTTTATAGTTTAATAAAAAAATTCTGATTGTTTTTTTTTTTTTGTGTTTTTTAAATTTTTTTCAAAAATTTTGTGGGGGGGGGGTTGGCAATCAGTCAGAGATTGTTTTATTATGGGGTTTTTTTTCATTTAATTTTAATGCAAGCTGAGGAACATTGGTTCGGGGGTCAAGCTGAAGAAATTGGTGCTGCAGTTGGATGAGGAGCTTACCATTTAAAATAACACAAATTACACAAATGACACATAGGGCATAGGTAACCACAGTTACCTCATGAAATCAATGAATTAAATGGCTGGTGTCTGTTTTTAAAGTATTCTATTGTTTTTATTGTGTATTTTGTAGGCTTTTGAACGGTCAAAGGCGCTATTAGCTATATTTGGCTAATAGGATTATTGCCCATTACTGTGTGTGGTGGTGGGGTTTTGAGGCTAGAGTGGGTCACGTTAGGGTCATGTTCGGGCTCCGTTCGTCTACACAACTGACAATCTAAATCGAAAAAAATTCCCGCACATAAACTTGTTACGAAACCTTCACATAACATTTAACTGTCAACTACAATGTCAACTACGTGCGGAAGAACTGTAAACGCGGATTTGGTGCAGACGCAGCCATCTTATCTTACGGCGCTCGCTGGCAAACTCCTTTTCCTAAAGGCCGCTCAGCACTCGGCTGCACAATTATAAAATTTACAGAAGACAGAAAAACCTGTTAAGCTACATTTGTGTAAGATGGTAAGCTACTTTTATTATAGATCTTTAAGGAATGTATCAAAAATAATCAAAATAATTTACCATAATCCATCCATTACTTTTTGTAGGCCCTAGGCATAGTGCCACTAGTGCCTAGGCCATAACTTGGGCCTGATGCTAACCCATGTTAATTAAAAGCGGCATGTTCTACCTGTTTGGAAATTGCTGCATGGCATAGTTATTTATTTCAGTCTAGCAGAAGGGATTATTACTTTATGCATTTGTTTATACTGGGACAATATACAGTATTATATTCCCTTGGGCATTTCAATATGCAACCTTAGAGACAAAATGTGAACTGTGAAGCTTCATTCTAAAGTTAATAAAATATTCTCAAAAATGTGGCTTTTATAACAAGGGAGCAGGGCAAGATGTAGAATAAAAAAAGGATAAATCGATACCAGCATGGGAACCAAAACAATCAAAGTTACTTAGCGTAATTGAATTTTTTCTTCAAATGCAGTTCTAAATTAAGTGTTGTTTTCCTTTAAATTGGAGCTCTTACTCTCATTTTTATAAAGGTTGTCATCCTAATCAAAAGGCTCTGAGTCTTCCCTTCACTGACTCTATTTATCTCTCCCCTCACATACCCACCTCCCTCCTTCCAAAGCTTGATTTCAGCCGCTTGAGCTAAGAAGCCTGAATTTTAATCAGGCCTCAAGCGTTCCTTAAAGGAAAAGAGCAGGAAAGAGGAGGGGTTGTGGGTATGCATTTTCCCCATTAACTTTATGAGACAAATAAAGGCTTTTCCTCCTGCTGGGCAATCACTAGGATGCCTGAGGTACAGCTGCACTGCTGTTGTGTTGGTTTATTTGGTAAAAGGGTAGAATATTTTAAAAAGAACATGCAGTTCTTTTGTACATGTTTGTAATTAATGCTGTGAGCATGTCTCTTAACAAGCAGTGATTTACAAGTCAAATATGAATAAAGTTTGATAGGCACGGATAAAAACATATAATCATATTGTCAATTACAAATGTTTGAAGGCATTCAACATTGATGTCTACAATATTAATGAGTATATATGTACTAAGGGATATTCAGGATATCTGTTAATAATTAAATCAACATGCAACTTTTTAATATTGTATATTTAAAAAAAATGCTGACAAAGGAAGACTGAATTGACAGCTCAGAATTGCATTAAAAGTAAGAAATGTGTAAATCAAGTTTCTTATATAAGATGCAAATTATTTGCTAGTGCGGTTTATGCAACCTCATACTTTTTGGTTTAAAGAAAGGACAATAAATAGTAAGGATGGGCACTTTCGAGGATCTAAAATCCGGCAACTGCAAACTTTTGAATTGACCGTATTCGTCGAATTCGGGTTCCCTGACCACTTGATTTCAGGGTTGTTATTGACCACGTAACTGTAGTTACATAGCCAATCCACAGGGAAGCAAAACCAAAATGTAGTTTAATATATTGTTATAATGTTTAATATATACACATCGTTTCCTTCACTTCCACCGAGTGGCGTAGCTACTGTAGATATGTGCTGGCCCCCGGGCAAAAAACAATTCAGGGCCCCCTCATGTCTCTGCTCTCTGTCTGCCCCTCTCTGCCACTCTCTCTCTCTGCCTCTCTCTCAATGCCCCTCTCTTTCTCTCTGCCCCTCTCTCTCTGCTCCTCTCTCTCTCTGCCCCTCTCTCTCACTTCCCTTCTCTCTGTGCCCCTCTCTCTGCCCCTGCCTCTCTCTCTCTCTCTCTCTCTCTTTCTCTCTATCTCTCTCACTCTCTCTCTCTCTCTCTCTCTCTCTCTGCACCAGCCTCTCTCTCTCTGCCCATGCCTCTCTCTCTCTGCCCCTGCCTCTCTCTCTCTGCCCCTGCCTCTCTCTCTCTCTCTCTCTCTCTCTCGCCTCTCAAATAAAATCCAATAAGCTCTATTCGCATGACAAAAGAACATTTCCCTATTGCAAAAGCGTGAATAATAGGGGGTGGGGTACAATGATTACACAGTACATGAATAATAGGGGGTAGGGTATAATGGTTACACAGATCATTAATTATAGGGGGTAGGGTATAATGATTGCATGGTACATGGGTAACAGTTACACACAGGGATGTGGGGGTTAGTGGGCGTCTCTCAGCCCGTGGCAGGTGCTCATATAGTGTGCAGTCAGTGCTGCTGTGGTTTCATCGTCTCCCAGGAGGATCGCTATTTTTTGGTTCTCTTCTATATTATTACATTTCTGGATAAGCGAACTAAGGGGAAAGGGGGAAGGGAACCCTCGCTACTGCTTAGGTGTATAACAATGTGATGCTACTATCTGGGGAGTAATTAGAACATAGACAAGAAGAAACAGAACCCCACTGGAGAGCACTCAAACATGTACAAAAATCACAGTGTACTATCAATGGAATTGGTCATGAGTGAAATGAGGGGTGAGTGATTAAAATAGGGTTTAATGGGAGTAATAACTCAATTAAAATAGGGGTAGAACACTAGGTTATCAGGGTGAATGAGACTCAAGGTGAGCCAAAAAAGCGTAGCGAAAATAAAATATGCCGAATAGATGTGTATAATATGTGCTAACACCCTTGATGATATGTGCAGGGTGTAGCTAGATGGTCAAACCGAGGTGGCCTCTGCCTGTGAGAGTATAACACAGGTACAGCCTCTCTGTGTAAGGTTGTAGTAAATACCAGCAGGAGGGGAGATACATACACCAATATAGGTATGGGTGAGTCACCCTGCCTGAGTTGGCAACAGATGATGTGGATGCTGAATGAGCACTGCAACTGTCTGTGTTAGTGAGCTGTACTGGAGACTATAATGGTGGCTCTACACATCCCATAATGTGACAATCCAAGCAATTGTACCACTGTAAATATCAGTGATAATAGCTGTCATATATGGACACAGTTATAGTAGTAGGCAGACACCCCACACTAAGTGAGTCACCTGTGTAGGGAAACATAGAGAGGGTTATAAATCTGAGCACAGCATACAGCTGTTGGCACACCAATTGACAAAAATAAAAAAGAGAGAGAACAGTAGTACACAAGTAGTGTCTACTCACACCTCGGTAGGTAGGAACAACATAAATATCCGGTATAGATAAAAAAGCAGACTCTGTGGTAGCGCTAGATAATAAACACCTACTTGCTAGTGCTGGGTGTATTCGAGCTTGCCATGAGTGCTGCTTTGATAGTTTAAAGTAAGCTCAATGCATAGGAATAGCTCCGTGTTAGGGAGCTAGTATGGGACGGTCGCGCTCCGATCACGAGCGTTAGTCCCGCCACTTTGACGTGATGACGTCACTGCCGACGTACGTTTCGCAGGGCATGCTTTCTCAAGGCTGATATGCATAAATGTGTGTATAATGTATTTTAAAATTAGATAGATGTAATTGTTGCTATTGTATGGTGTACTTTAGTTCAGGGTGAGGCTTGCTTTTGTATATTGTATTCTTGTTGGTACTTATATTTTTTCACAGCATAACTTGTTCTGTTCAACGCTTGAATTAGTTAATTGTTTAATTGTTAGGGATGGAATGTAAATTGTTTAGGGATGTAATTAATGAATGCTAATTGATTTATGTTTACTGGATGGGTTTAAATAGTATACTTGTTTGGATGTATTGGTATTTTGTTTTGAATATGTTATTGTTAACATTCATTTGCAGAATGTATATGGTGCATAGATTGTATGCATCATATATACAATGTAAATGCAATGTTTTGATTGTCATTTGAGGTTTTTGATTGGCATTTGCAGATTTTGATTGGAAGATCAGATTGGATTATTAAAGGAAATTGATTTTATTGTAGTGTGTCGGTATTGAGAAGTGGTATTTGTAGTACAGCATGTTTTTGATAACCATTCTACATTTATTTGTATATTGGTTCATCATGTGTGTGTATATCTCTCTCTCTCTCTCTCTCTGTATATATATATATAGTTGCATGATGAAGCCACTGTACAAATGAATGGGTGAAGGGTGGGTATCGGGCCAGTGTGGCTTAACCCCTTAATTACCTTTGCGGTTATTATCCGATAAGATGTTTAAGGGGTTAATTGATATCTGAATGTAATTGCAATGTATTGGCTTTGTATTGGCTATGTATTTTGTGGGCAACGAAAGACAAGGATGTTGCTGGCGACGGGGGCTTCTTATTGATGAGGTCAGTAGTACTTTATTTGTTTTAATATGCTAGTTAATGTGTTTAATAATGGGCAAATAATCTATTATCCCTATCTGGATAATAGTTATTTTGCACATTATTGTACTGTAGGTGTTGGGGGGTGGGGGGTGTATGTATTGAATGTATAGGCCAGGTTTATTATTTTTACATTCAGGGTTGGTTTCTTGGTTCTGCGTGAGACCTCTGGAGACCACCTGCGGTCTCCTCGGTTATCTCACGGGTATCAGGCTAGTGGTTGCACGGATGACACCTGCGGGGATGAAGTGGTGGCCTCACATCTGTGGGGGCACCACGGACCCGTAGTCTGTGGGGATAAAGTGGTGGTCCCACATCCGTGGGGGCACCGTGGACCCATAGGTGCGGGGATGATGCGGTGGTCCCACATCCGTGGGGGCACCGCGGACCCGTAGTGAGCACTCGTGAGTTCCCCAGACCCCTGTGGAACCACCCGAGGCCCCGCAGACACCTGTGGGTCTGACCCGGGGCTCCCAGACATGGGGCCTACCGTGGGGACCCAATTGTGGCCCACGGTGACCCAAGGAGAAAACCTAGGGGCCATGGCGCTTGGCGGGATCCACCAACAGGCCTCCAGAACCTGTGTGAAACAAGTTGCTGGTACCCTGTAGGTCTGTCAGGTGCCCTGCCAGCCCGCCGGGGACTCGCGTGGGGCTGGAGTATGAACCCTCTATGTAAAAGGATAAATTGTGTATTTATTGGGGGGCACAGGGGGTGGGTAATGTATTAATAAATAGAATGATATTTATTGTGGGGCTGTGTATTGTTTTTATTGTGGGTACTTGGGGTGGGGGGTGTATTGGCCCCGACGGTATGTGGGTAGGCCTCCCTTGTGGGTAGTGGGTGAGAGTGGTTTGGCCTTATGGGGTGGGGGGTTACTGTGGGAGGGTATGTAGGCGTCCCGAGTGGTGAGTGAGGGTGGGTTAACCCCTTAATGACTGTAGCGTTTAATAACTGCTATGGTGATTAAGGGGTTAGGGGATATTACATTGGATGTTTTCATTCTTGTGTCTGTTTTGCAGCAGCGGAAGGGGCATGGGCAGGATGAAGATGAGGATGGCTTTCATCGTGACAGCCGGAAATGGGTGAGTGCTAAATGTATTTAATGTATTTATTGTTGTTTATGTATTTTAAAAACACAGGAGATGTATGTTGTTTATTGCAATGTTTATTGGGGGCAAATGTCCCCAATAAACATGCTATTCTGCCTTAACCCCTTCATTGCCTTAGCGGCTATACGCTATGGTAATGAAGCAGCATTTATGTATTTTAATAATATTGTGCGGAAGCAGTGGGTCCCCTGAGCTGAACCGCATTGATTTGTGGCTCAGAGACCCCCTGCTTCCCGAGTTACAGGCCCCGGTTTGGGGCATCGGTTACAGTGTCGCCGCCATATTTATAGCGGACACGGCGCGAATGGGACACTATAAAATGGCAGCATCACTGCCACCCGATGACACATACCGGGGCCTGTAACTCGGGAAGCAGGGGTCCCTGGTCCACAAAGCAACGCGGTTCAGCTCAGGGGACCCCCTGCTCACAGTACACTATTATTAAAAATACATTCATGCTGCTTCGTTACCGTAGCACATAGCCGCAAAGGTAAGGAATGAGTGTTTATTTTTTTATGTGTTTTAGTCATAGTGTAGATGTGCAGAGGGTCTCCGGAGCTGAAACGCTTTGGTTTTAGGTCCGGGGACCCCGTGCTTCCCGAGATACAGGCCCCTTTATGGGGTGCCGGTATCCCTCTGCTTTGTTTACATTCCACGGTCACATGATCGGGACCTTTTGCAGGAACTGCAATTGGCATTAGACAGTGAGGCATTTAAAGTGAGCTTTTTAAGTGATAAATACAGTTAGACTATAGTTAATATACTCACTTTCTTCATGCAAGACCAATAACCAATAACCTCAGCTGATATGACATGGATCTATTTGCATTCTCTTCACAGGTATGTTCCTGATGTTCAAATCCTGTGTAAAAGACTGACTCTGGCCTTGTAGAATTGATATAAGTGTGTTCCTGATGTTCAAATCCTGTGTAAAAGACTGACTCTGGCCTTGTAGAATTGATATAAGTATGTTCCTAATGTTCAAATCCTGTGTAAAAGAGTGAATCTGGCCTTGTAGAATTGATATAAGTTAGTATGTTTGAATTTAAAAAGTTTTTTTTTCCCCCTCTTAACTCTGTGCTGTTAATTGACCAACTGGAACAAGCTGATTGATTTGGGAGGGGGAGGGTTATGTGACTGTTTTAGCTGTATAATACAAACACCTCTCCTGCAATTTGCAGGAACTGCAATTGGCATTAGACAGTGAGGCATTTAAAGTGAGCTTTTTAAGTGATAAATACAGTTAGACTATAGTTTGACTAGAGGTGACTGGGGACTGGATCTACTGCACACTCTTTTACTCAAGACAACAAACGGTAAGCTATTCAGATCACACTATGATCCCATGCTTGCTAACCTGCCTATTTCAACCCCCCACCCTTTACAAATTATTTACTGCAGTCTCTCCCAAAACTGACTGCACAATACACTGAAACCCTGAACTGACTCTAGCAGTGCAATACAGCTAAACATTTGACAAGGAACAGGCACACACCTGCTGTTAGTCTGCTCACACTCACTCTGCTCACAACAGCTCCTTGCAGCACTACCTACCTCTGGCATCATGAACCTGCTATGTATTTTAACTTTTTTCTTTCTCATGGCCTCATGGAGATGTTACTCCCTCTATCCACTACAAACTCCTCCATCCTGGCCCACACCCAACATCACCATACACCCTGGACTACTCAAAAGCCTTGGATTATCTACTGAATGTTGGTGGAGAACTCTAGAAACCAACACATCAACCACTGCTCACTCAAATGACAAACACCACAAATCTACAACTTGCAAACAACTAACCAAATTTCTACTCATACTATTACTCTCTTTAGAGGGTGATATTGAACCTAACCCAGGTCCTCCCATTTCAGCTCTGTCCCATGCCCCTGAGAATTCCACCTTTAAATTCCAAAAAGGGCAATCTGTCGCCCATATAAACATCCGGAGCGTGCTGCCCAAACTGGATTAACTAAGGGCATGGTGCCTTATGCATAAACCCAAAGCCAACGTTCTTACAGAAACATGGCTATCCCCTAAAACCCCTGATGCAAATATTGCCATTCAGGGATACTCCATTTTTAGGAGAGATAGGTCAAAAAGAGGAGGAGGGGTATTATTTTATATTGCAAACACATTACAATTTACACTGTTAAATTGCCCACCAAGCCCACCCTCTTTTGAAATTCTAGTTGGCAAAATCTGCCTCCCCTTTTCTAAGCCCATCTTGCTTGCTGGCATCTACCGCCTCCCTAAAGCCCCTCTACAATCCTTGACTGATATCACCCAATTTCTTGGCTCCATTTCCTCTCTGAATG
This sequence comes from Ascaphus truei, assembly GCF_040206685.1. Taxonomy (NCBI): domain Eukaryota; kingdom Metazoa; phylum Chordata; class Amphibia; order Anura; family Ascaphidae; genus Ascaphus; species Ascaphus truei. Next base: position 104,047,911 of record NC_134484.1, read on the forward strand.
AGAAGAGTGAGCTGCTAGTTCTTGGGGATTTCAACTTCAATTGGCTTGACCCTTAAAAACCACAAAATCCAGATACAACTCAAGTCACTTAACCTATCACAACTCATTTCCCAAACCACACGGATAAACCTGAAATTGCATAACCATTCCTTGCTAGACTGGATTCTCTCCTCAAATCCCAGCAGAATCCAATCCTCTGGTACCCTTCCTGATATTTTCAGTGACCATGCAATAGTGTACTGTGTAAGGAAAATTAAACCACCCCATTCAAGCCCTAAAGTTCTCCTCACTAGAACATTTAAAAACTTTAACCCACAACAGTTTCTGGATGACCTTACCAACTGCCCATGGCAAAGAATCGATTTAATTCCCGACCCTGATTCTGCGCTCGACTATTTCCAATCCGAGTTCTTAAAACTCTGCGATACCCATGCTCCACTACGCAAAATAAGGGTACGGGGGGCCGACCTTCCGTGGGTTACACCTGACCTTATAGCACTCTACCAGTTCAGGGATGCCTTGTGGAAAAGCTACAAAGTAACTGGCACTACCAAGGATCTCAATCACTACAGATGCATGCGGAACATGTGCACAAGGCAAACAAGGCGTACAAAAGCACAATATTACTCTGACAATCTCCACCAGAATGCAGCTTATCACTTGGTCCTCCTCTTGAGAAATCCTATTGGATGAGGTATTAATATACCTTTAAAGTACCATATTATGTAAAGAGGGAGATCAGTGATTGGCTAGGTGTACCTAGGTATGTTACTCAAAGTGGTGACTGATAGGAAGGTTGTCCCATAAGTGTAGGTATACAGATGCACCTTGTCGTAGAGACCCGCGGGCATTACTAATACGTGATCTCGGCCACACTTCATCACATAGATAGGTTCACGATCAAATATAGGATTTAATGATACAAACCATTGATTACACCGTGTGATCCATTACCACAGCATAGACACAAACGCATATTATATGCCTGAGCTGCATTAGTCATTCCACAAGAGCACACAATATGAGATGTGACTCTATGTGGCATTATTACATGATCAAACCACCGATTACGTAATTATATAGTGGCACTACTGTGAGTGATAACATTCTTCTCAGGCCACAATACGTACCTGTTAAATGCATCACACAATGGTATGTATCTGGGAGTAGTATCTGCAGATACTTCAGAGTATTCACTTCTGGAATAGCAGCCTGGAGTCAAAACTATCATTACATAGAGTCTGATAGTTACACGGTACTCCTGGTATACTTACTTACACATGTGTGTGTCGAAGTGGCACGGTTGTTTAAACACAAGTACTACTGTACACAACACCTGTCAACATTACCCCTCAGACTCCTACTCCCTACTACAAGGTGCATCTGTATACCTACACTTATGGGACAACCTTCCTATCAGTCACCACTATTCACCTATACACTTTGAGTAACATACCTAGGTACACCTAGCCAATCACTGATCTCCCTCTTTACATAATATGGTACTATAAAGGTATATTAATACCTCATCCAATAGGATTTCTCAAGAGGAGGACCAAGTGATAAGCGGCATACTAGAAGGTATACCTTTCGATTTACTGTGAGACTTGATATCCTAGCAACATCAGTAGCTTTAGGTTTTTAAGAATTATTTTAATTATAAATAAAGTTTATATGTTGTATGTTTAGCGCATTTATAACCAGGATTTAATACCACTCAGGTCTGCGGTGCGCCCTAGTGGGGATCTTTTCGTGTGTCTCTTACACACATATCCCTTTTGTCCATATGTTTATCCCTGGCAGCACGCGACCTTAACCCCTTATGGTTATAGAGTTCAGAGCGAGGTTTTGCAAACTCTTGCAAAATCTCCACCAGAATACATCAAACCCAGCTAACTTCTGGAAGGTTATCAACAATATATTCCAGCCTCTTAACCATCAAAAACCAAGTAATATCACTAAGGGGGATATTACTCTGACAAACCCCACTGACATTGCAAATGCATTCAATGATTACTTTGTGGGGTGTGCCACTAACTTATTAGCGAAACGCAACACAAACCCCAAACATGAATCTCATCCTGGGAGTATCCCTACAGTCCCACCCCCTCCCAACACTGCCCACAATTTTCAATTTGGCCCAGTATCTGAAGAGGAGATTATACAAGCGCTCCTCAAACTAAAACTAAGCAGCCAATGTGGACCCGACTTACTACAATCTAGGTTCCTACGACTTGGTGCCCCAGCCATTGCCAAACCAATTGCGTCCATAGTCAACTCTATCCTGTATGCAGGCCATATCCCGAAGACCTGGAAAACTGCCAGAGTTGTCCCAATCTTCAAAAGTGGGGACAAAAACACTGTCTCAAACTACAGGTCAATCTCACTTCTCCCAATTCTATCCAAAGTCATGGAAAAATGTGTCCACTCCCAATTAAGCGCTTTCTACACCAAGACAAATTTCCCTAGCCAATTCCAATCTGGGTTTCGTCCCAAACACTCCACCGTAACTACCCTGCTAAAAGTTTGCAATGAAATCCAGTGTGGAATGGAACGGGGACAACTCACTGGTGCAGTATTCCAAGATTTTGCAAAGGCTTTTGTCACAGTTGATCATGCTATCCTGCTTAACAAACTCCAGAGCTCTGGAATAGGGGAACATGCTTTAAACTGGTTTCAGTCCTACCTATCAGGAAGATCCCAACATGTGTCCATCTCAGGCTCTAACACCAACCCCCTGGATATCACCTGTGGTGTCCCGCAAGGCTCTGTTCTGGGGCCCCTACTCTTCTCAGTGTTCATTAATGATCTTCCCACAGCTTGTAAGGAAGCCTCAATACACATGTATGCAGATGACACAATCCTATATGCACACAGCCATAGCCTCTCTGACCTTCAACACATACTTCAGTCTGACTTTGTGAGACTCGAAAACTGAATTTCTCAAAACAAACTGTTTTTAAACACTGACAAGACTGTAACAATGGTATTTGGGTTCAAGACTAAATTGGTAAAGCTTCCAGTGACTGAGCTCCTGATTAGAACCAACGCTAACACCACCCTAACACCTGTCACTAGTTTTAAATACCTGGGCTTATGGTTTGACTCCCACTTAACATTCGGGATGGAAATTGATACCCTGACAACCAAGACCTATGCCAAACTAGGGGTACTTTACAGGAACAAATCCTCCCTAAGTCTCCTGGTCAGAAAGCGTATCGCACAGCAGATGCTAATGCCAATTATTGACTATGGAGACATAGTATATGGCTCGGCTCCTCAAACCCACCTTAGCAAACTTGACACCCTCTACAATTCAATTTGTCATTTTGTTCTCCAATGCAACTACAACACACACCACTGCGAAATGCTCAAAGAACTAGATTGGTCAACACTAGAGTCTAGGCGCAAAGTTCACCTTTCCTGTCTTGCCTTTAAATTCTTCATGGGCAAGCTACCCAGCTTAGGATCCAGGGCAGGAAGGGAGCAGCATCATCAGGAACACCCAGAAAAAAATACAAAACTCATCATAGTGTAGTATGAAAAATAAATGTCAATATGTGGAACTTGGCTCTTTAAATAACCTACTTACAGAATGTAAGATATATAATAGCAGGTTTGTAATTGTGATGGATCTTTGGACACCTCAGGTTATGGGTTGCAGCAAGCAGCAGCATACATCAGATAGGGGTGGTGTCAGGCAAGATGGTGTTTTCACTCTGGCAGCAGCTTCCAATCAGTCATATGCAGTCATACAAAGATAAGGGAAACAATAGTGCTTTACCAAAATAACACAGAGTTTTATCGTGAAGACGAGCAGGAAATGTACTCACAATATAATAAATGAGCACATTCACATCATGGTATCTTTAGGAACCAGGGTATTGGATCGGCCGGTGGAGAAATCCCTCACTTCACTCCGCTTCCTTGTCCTCCACGAGGGTGCCCCCTCGTCCGGTGCCAGATGGATGGCGTCTGTCGTCACTTCCTGGCCTGGCGGTGACGACTTCCGGTGAGCGTAAGTAGAGCGGAGAGTAGGGGGAACGCCGGTCCAAGACTATGCCTCCGTGAATACAGCAGAAAGACAGTTCCCAAACGGTAGATACAGCTGGGCTCTGCTAACTGTCTGCAGATTTCTTTAGCTCAACGCGTTTCACTGCATGCCGCAGCTTCCTCAGGAGCAATGATAATGTCCCCTACTGGGTGCTATTTAAATAGCCCATTCAATTAGGGCAATTGGTAATGCAATCATATATAATTGACACAAGATGATTAACATCATTACACACAGAGTCTCCCAAGCTGGGTACATAATCTCTGTGATCCAAAAAACGACGCATAAAATACTTTAATACAATTTATTTAAAAAGAACATAGAACAGAATATATACTAAAATAAAAAATTAAATACTAAAATTAATGGGTAGTCGTTAGGTCGAGATGCTTAATGGAAGGTAGAGAGAGAGAAAGAGACATATGTTAGTTGATCATAAACACAAAATATGATTAACTTAAATAAAAACATATAAAAGTTATACAATGAGAAATCCAAACTGGAAATGTAAAAGACTGGCATGACTAAAAGTGACTTAAAAAGGAGGGGAGGGGGAGGGGGGAGTGTGTGACATAGGGGAAAATTTATTTTAAAAAATAAAATAAAAATAAAATAAAATAATAACTAGAGGAAGGGTGCAATCTCAAAATCAACATTAAGACCATGTGGTGTCAGCGTGTTAAGTTTATGCACCCAAAACATCTCTCTTTTGCTTAAATCTAAATTTCTATCTCGTCCTCTCCAATGTTGTGCCACATGCTCTATTGCGGTAAATTTTAACCCTTTTGTATTGGAGTTGTGAAAAGAGGAAAAATGTTTGGAAACATTATGTGACTGCACACTACGCCTTATATTGCTTAAATGCTCCAAAATACGTATCTTAATAGCTCTTGATGTTTTTCCAACGTATTGGAGCCCGCATGGGCATTCCAGGAGGTAGATTATATAATTAGAGTTGCAGTTCATGTATTGTTTAATTCTGTAATCCTCATTTTTATTATTGCACCTAAATCCCTTTTTGTCTTGCTGTTTGTATTCACAGGCCTTGCAACAACCACAGCCGTGAAACCCTTCCAATTTTTGAAGCCATCCATTTCTATTTGTCTCTACTTTCTTAATATTACTGGGAGCTATTATACCTTTTAGATTTTTGGCCTTTTTAAAAATCACTCTCGGGCGATCTGGGATTTCTTCTTTTAAAATCGGATCATTTAATAAAACATGCCAGTGTTTCTGTATTATTTTCTTTATATTGTTTGACTCTTTATTAAAAGAAGTTAAAAATGCTGTGTCGAAATTTTTCTTATTATTTGAAGATGTTTCTCTATCTTTAGCTACTAATAGGTCAATTCTATTCAGACCATTTGCTTTTTCTAATGCCAAAATTAGAAATTTTATTTTTATTTTATTTTTTAAAATAAATTTTCCCCTATGTCACACACTCCCCCCTCCCCCTCCCCTCCTTTTTAAGTCACTTTTAGTCATGCCAGTCTTTTACATTTCCAGTTTGGATTTCTCATTGTATAACTTTTATATGTTTTTATTTAAGTTAATCATATTTTGTGTTTATGATCAACTAACATATGTCTCTTTCTCTCTCTCTACCTTCCATTAAGCATCTCGACCTAACGACTACCCATTAATTTTAGTATTTAATTTTTTATTTTAGTATATATTCTGTTCTATGTTCTTTTTAAATAAATTGTATTAAAGTATTTTATGCGTCGTTTTTTGGATCACAGAGATTATGTACCCAGCTTGGGAGACTCTGTGTGTAATGATGTTAATCATCTTGTGTCAATTATATATGATTGCATTACCAATTGCCCTAATTGAATGGGCTATTTAAATAGCACCCAGTAGGGGACATTATCATTGCTCCTGAGGAAGCTGCGGCATGCAGTGAAACGCGTTGAGCTAAAGAAATCTGCAGACAGTTAGCAGAGCCCAGCTGTATCTACCGTTTGGGAACTGTCTTTCTGCTGTATTCACGGAGGCATAGTCTTGGACCGGCGTTCCCCCTACTCTCCGCTCTACTTACGCTCACCGGAAGTCGTCACCGCCAGGCCAGGAAGTGACGACAGACGCCATCCATCTGGCACCGGACGAGGGGGCACCCTCGTGGAGGACAAGGAAGCGGAGTGAAGTGAGGGATTTCTCCACCGGCCGATCCAATACCCTGGTTCCTAAAGATACCATGATGTGAATGTGCTCATTTATTATATTGTGAGTACATTTCCTGCTCGTCTTCACGATAAAACTCTGTGTTATTTTGGTAAAGCACTATTGTTTCCCTTATCTTTGTATGACTGCATATGACTGATTGGAAGCTGCTGCCAGAGTGAAAACACCATCTTGCCTGACACCACCCCTATCTGATGTATGCTGCTGCTTGCTGCAACCCATAACCTGAGGTGTCCAAAGATCCATCACAATTACAAACCTGCTATTATATATCTTACATTCTGTAAGTAGGTTATTTAAAGAGCCAAGTTCCACATATTGACATTTATTTTTCATACTACACTATGATGAGTTTTGTATTTTTTTCTGGGTGTTCCTGATGATGCTGCTCCCTTCCTGCCCTGGATCCTAAACTGTTGTAAGGGAATCAGTGCATATTCCCTGGAAGGTTGAGAGAATTCGTCAGTTTCACAAACTTTTAATTTTATTTTTTTGAGCACTTTTATAGTTGTTAAGCGCCTTTCCAAGTCACTGGGTTTCACAAGCTACCCAGCTACCTGAACAAGCTCCTCACCCCTACCACTTGCAGCACTTATCACCTGAGATCAGACTCCAAAAGACTATTCATGGTCCCAAGGCTCAACAAAGTATCTGGACGTTCCTCCTTCTCCTTCCGTGCACCCCCAAACTGGAACAACCTACCAGAGACTCTCACATCCACCACCAGTTTAAGTTCTTTCAAATCTAAGGCTGTCTCACATTTTAACCTGGTCTGTAACTGTTTCATACGCTCATAATATATATTTTCTTTAACTGTGCACGCAATGTCTTGTATATAATGTATACCCTGTTCATTTATGTAACTGTACTTGTAACCATGTTTTATTTGTTTTACTCTGTGCCCAGGACATACTTGAAAACGAGAGGTAACTCTCAATGTATTACTTCCTGGTAAAATATTTTATAAATAAATAAATACATTTAAATGCAGAGGGAAACCGGCACCTCATAAAGGGGCCTGTATCTCGGGAAGCAGGGGGTCCCCGGACCTGAAACCAATGCGGTTCAGCTCCGGAGACCCCCTGCACAAACGGCTTATCGGAAGGTTATCGGGAGCCAGGCTGTTTCGGCACAGGCTCATCGGCAGTTTTGCTTTCACTGTGATTCGGCAGGGATCGGCATGGATTCGGCCCTTAATGAATACTGCGAGGGCAAATCGCCAAAATCATGCCTTTCGGCAACACTTGCCGAAACCACTTTTTCGCCGCTTACTGCATAGAGCCCTTAATCTCTGTTCCAGCCAAGTTGAGCCCAGGTGCTGAGGAGGATTCTATGGCTGCTGCAAGCTCATTGACGTATATTGTAAAAAGTGTGAGACTCAGGCTGCAGCCCTGTGTAACTCCATGGCCTTGATGGAAGAAATCTGTTCTTTTGTTATTAACTTTCAAGCAGCATTTGTTTTCAGAGTACATGATTTTGATGGTGTTGTATGTTCTCCCCCCTATTCCGCTCTCTAGTATTTTCAGCAATAGACCTGGATGCCAGATGGAGTCGATGGCCTTTTAAAGTCCACAAATCAAGCACAGATTTTGCCCTGGTTGGTGTTGTGAATGTGCTTATTGATCAGCCTGTATTGGGTGTAGATGTGATCTGTGGTGCGGTGGTTTGTCAGGAAGCCTGTCTGGCTCTTACTCAGTACCCTCTACTCTGTTAGGAAGGTGAGAATTCTGTTATTAATGATGCTGTTGTACAGTTTCCCCAGGGTGCTGCTGGCCAGGGCCGCCAACAGAAATCATAGGGCCCGGGACAAATGAAAGTAGCAGCCCCCCACCAACCCATAACGCACCTACCACAAAAAAAATTTTAGCGCACAACTTTTACTTAACTATTTTTTTATTGTTAATACGGAAAAAAACATAATTCTATTCAATTTGTTTATTTTAATATTTACAACAAAAGACAAAGATACCGAATGCTACATCCAATGTGACAAAAGGTCTGGGGGGGATTCAGTATGGGCCGGAGGTTGGGGGAGGGTTGCAGGGCCGGTGGAGGGGGGTGGCGGGGAGTTGGATGATCAACTTTGTTAGGGCCCGGGTTGGAGTATTTGACAGAGAGAGAGAGAGACAGAGAGAGAGAGAGACAGAGAGTGGAAGGAGGAAATATGGCCAGGTTTGAGAGAAAGTATGAGGAGCTCTGTTTTTGCCATGAAATTTTTTTAAGTCAGGATAATATAGCCGAGAGACATACAGAAACTTTAGTCTGTACAGCAGGTGTAAGTTCAGAAAAGTAGATGTGTGTGTCATCAGCATAGAGGTGATATTTGAACCCAAGATATGTGATTAGGTCACTGTAAGAGATGTGTACAGAGGTACTTTAAATGGAGACCGATTAAGGTGAAATTAAATCCTGGCTTTATTGAGCCTGTTCCTTTATCCAGGAAAAACATACAAAATACTGTTGCGGCCGAGTTTATTAGAAGCTTTACCCGGTCTCGGCCGCAACAGAAACCGCGCGCGCGCCGAGGTGTCCCGGGCGCGCGACGGAGCCTCGGAGGATCGGTCCTCCGATCGGGGCTTCCCCCTCCCCTCTCCGGGTCCGCCGGGTCCCCCGGAGCCCCCCACCGCAACCCCCACATTAGGAGCAACCCTGGGAACGCGTGCCATGCGCGCACGCTCCCGATGAAGCGTGACCGCGCATCGATGACGCGCGGCATGCTGAGGGAAAGCAATGAGCAAGCCGGGACACCTCCCAGCTTGCGGCTCCAGCCCACTTCGAATAAAGTGTGCCGCCTCTGTATAACAAAATAGCAAACCCCTATCCCTTTGTAAGGGCTAACTTACTTCCCTAGACCCTATCTGCAGGACTGGAGGAATATTCCCATTACCAGCCTATCACCCCAAAGATTCAGGAAGTTCCTTAAGCAGGTGACCCTCCATGTCAGTCTAATCAGCCAGGTGGAGTCTGGTTGATTGCCTGTGTGCAATTAACCAGCTCGCTGCTGGATTTAGAGGCAGTTTCTCTTAAACAGTGACAAGTCCCTGTTACATACAGCCTTTTTGTGGGAAGCTTGGGCTTACCACAGCCAAAGCCCATCCTGTCACTCTAACTCGAGATATCCCTACGGCTCGAATGAGTGTGGATGGAGAATGAGAACCCTCATTCCCTCTGGGATTGGAGCCCTTTCTCCAGGTTATTAGTGTCTCCTCCAGAAGGTACTTGAGATCAGCACTCTTCAGTCGCTCGAGGAGGACATTTTCCAAGTACAGTCTTTCTTCTGACCGCTTGTTTACGTATTTTACCCTGCATCGGGCGATCCTTTCTTCCCCGAGTTAAAAGTGTCCACCAGCATCGGATTCTGTAGCTATATTCACGGGAGGTTCAAGCTGGGCGGAGTTTTTATCCATGCCGATTAACTCCTGTGGCATCTCAATTTGGTAGTTACCTAGTGTTGTACCTGTAGAGGTGTGAACACCGAAACAGTTCTGCCTCAATCTAGCCAAAGGTTGCCTCTTTCTAGTGGCTAATTTCATTGTGAGGAATATGGCTTGGCCCATGGGGCCACAGTAGCATGACTATATTAGTATTGTGCTTCTCAGTCGTAATTAGGTTTTTCTTTCCTGACTTGTGTGGAAAGCCGATAATAGTACTGAGATGGCATTACGGGTGCGCTTATAGCAACGCACAGCTTGCTTGGTTGTGATGCAGAACCTATATCTGGATGCAATAACACCAGCAGCTTCCTTCATTTTTTTGTAGTATATTTGCTGCAGACACTTCCTAACATCTGACTGGATTAAGATTACATACTGCTTCAAATGTTCATAATTCTTTCATTGACGTTGTTACAGTCACCTAGAGAGAGAGTGTAAAGAGAAAAGAGGTCCCAGAACAGAACCCTGGCGTTGCCCCACAGAGAGATCGATAGAGGAGGAGGTGTTAGCAAAAGAGACACTGAAAGTACAATGGGAGAGATAAGAGGAGATCCAGGATAGAGCTTTGTTATGAATGCCAAGAGTATGGAGAATGTGAAGGAGAAGAGGGTGGTCCATGGTGTCAAATGCTGCAGAGAAGTCGAGTAATATTAGCAGAGTGTAATGACCTCTGTCTTTGGCAGCATGAAGGTCATTAGTTAGTTTAGTGAGGTCTGTATCAGCGGAGTGAATAGAAAAACCTGGCATGATGCCAAGAAGACTGCTGCACCACAAAAATATAATGAAGCAAAGAGGATGACAAAAAACGGTTTATTGTAAAAAAAAAAATGGAGAGACTACACTGACATTTTTCACCCAAAATGGCTTTATCAAAAAAAAGAGTCTCTCCATTTTTTTACAATAAACAGTTTTTTGTCCATCCTCTTCGCTTCATTATATTTTTGTGGTGCAGTAGTCTTCTTGGCATCATGCTAGGCTTTTGTATTTGCTCTTTAAACACAGAAGAAACTACACTGCAAGTGAAGAAACTCCGACTGCTGTGGATTCCACTAAGGAGTAACAGGACTGTCATCTAATTGTGAGTATCATTCCAGGAGTACCGGACTGTCTTTTTAATGTAGGAGTTATCTCTATGCATTGGGACAGTTTAAAAGGTCCAAGATATACTCTAATTAGGGTGGTACCATAGTCCAATGCTAACACCTCCAGAAGAATACTCACATATATCTAAACTGATTATATGCTTGCTAAAGGGTTTCTGCATTATTGCTATCAATTTTCATAGAAAGTATACAGGATAAACTATACAACCATTTTTCTTTCATTTGCAAGTGAATCCCATATTTTTGGAGCCCCAGTTTTTTTCCCCTTTCCTTTCAGGTTAGGAGATATCATTGTATCAGTGGAGTGAACAGTGCGGAAGCCAGATATTAGAGGGTCTAGGAGAGAATAGGTGTTGTGAAAATGGAGCAAGCAAGATAATACAAGCCGGGAGACATGTCAACAGTTAAAAAGACAGGTATGGTTAAGCTTGCTGTTTTTGAGTAATGGTATAATTGTTGCATGTTTGAAGGAAGAGGGAAAGGTATCAGAGTAGAGGGAGGAGTTAAAATGTGTGTGAGCGTAGGGATTATAGCAGAAGCAAGAGATTTTAGAATATGGGATGGAATGGGGTCAAGAGGGCAGGTGGTAGAGGAAGAAGAGGAGATCAGCAACACATCCTCCTTTGAAACAGCAGATAAAGAGTCAAGGAATGCAGGAGGAGAGTTAGGAAGAGTTAGGAAGAGGTGTAGGATGGGAGGAGGATATAGAGGGGATGGCCTGACGTATGGATTCCACCTTTTCCTTGAAATAGTCGGCAAAGTCCTGAGGTGAGATGGAGGAAGAAGAACAGGCAGCAGAGGGTGGTCTGTGTAGTGAGTCAAAGTCAGAGGAGAGTCAGCGTGGATTAGACTTGTGCATATTGATTAGTGAAGAAAAGTAGGTTTGTTTCATTTTAGAGAGGGCAGAGTTGAAACAGGATAGCATAAATTTGCAGTGAAGGAAGTCTGCGAGAGTGTAAGAGTTCATAGGAACAAGTGCAGGAATGCAGCATGCATTTGTGGGAATTTAGCCAGGGTCTGCGGTTCAAAGGCCGAGAACGCCAGAGAGAGGAGAGCAGGAGCCCCACGCCCCCACCCATCGGGGCACGGAGTGTGGGAGAAATAAAGGCCACCATAAGAGAGGGTAGCTTCCAGAGCAGAGTCAGACTGAGTGTGCCAAGTCTCAGTTATAGCAAAGAGGAGCAGAGAGTGAGTGAAAAAGAAGTCATACACAGAGAGGAATTTGTTAGCAAGTGAGCGTACATTCCAAAGAGCACAGGAGAAAGGGAGAGAGGAGGGAAAAGTGACAGGAATCAGTATGAGATTATAGGGGTTGACCCCAGAAGGAATAGAAGTTGTATATGGAAGGCGAGGACGAGAGCATGTAGAAATAAGACAGGGACCAGGATTGGGAGAGATACCCCCAGAAGCAAGGAGGAGAAGCATGGGAAGAAAGAGAATGTGTTAGGATGATATGTAGGGGTGTGTTTCAGTGCAGTGTCAGAGGGAGCAGGTAAGGAAGGAGTTCATGTGAACTGAGAAGTGGCGAAGGAAGGAGAGATGGAGATATGAATAGAGTTAGAAACATAAGAAGACTGGTAGAAAGAAGCACATATTTTGAAAAGAAGTGAGGTCAAAGCAAATAGAAACAGTATCGGCAGCATGGCAGGAATAGTTTAGAGCTAAGATGTGCAGTCTGGGATAGATAATATCCTCCTTTCCAGCATAGTTAAAATCCAGGACTCTGGGCTAGTAGGTGTTGTATTGTCCACTTGTCTCACTTGTGTTGAACTCCCTGTTCAACTCCACACTGCATGATACTTAAAATCGTGCTACTTTAAATATGGGCTTCTTTAAATGCAGGCTGCTACATACAGCAAAGGCTGCTATGTCTGTAGTTAGATAGGTCTAAGAAGTCACCTAACTGAATTAAGTTCAGCCAAGCCAGCTCAATTAGCACATGTGAGGCACATTAAAATAAATGGTACTTCTAAACTGGCTGTTGTCCTGTCTAGGTGTTACAAGTTGAAATGAATTAAGAGACACAGCAAGAGGTGATTTGGAGACAGACAATTCAAATATGGTTTTTAACTAATTCTTACAAGTTGTGTTTACTAAAATAAACACAGCAGGGGGTGCTTTGGAGACAGACAGTCGATAGATAGCTAGATAGATAGCTAGATAGACAGACAGACAGACAGACAGACAGACAGACAGACAGACAGACAGACAGACAGACAGACAGACAGACAGACAGACAGACAGACAGACAGACAGACAGATAGATAGATAGATAGATAGATAGATAGATAGATAGATAGACATAGAAATATTGTTATTACACTATATTATATAAAACCTGATGAATCAGACTGCACACCTATGTAGAAGGTCCTAAAGGATGCAGGTGCAAAAGGGTAAATGATTATAGACAAAACAGAGGACCCCAAGAGATAGGGTCAAAAATCACCCCCGAAATATGCACTCAATGCCCAGTACGTCAGATAGCTAAATACTCTTATTTGTTAATACTACTAAGTGGTATACAGTAGTCTGAAGTTGATGGGCTAAAATCACAAAATAATACAATTTTATTACATCTTAGTTATTAAACACTCCAATATTAAAATATTAATATCTTGATGTGGAGGGACTTTACTCAAGCATCCCACACACTTATGGGATGCAGGCTATCGCCCATTTTCTCAAAGCTAGGGGAGATGACACCAAGCCCCATAGTGACCTAGTACTGTCACTTCTCGATTATACTCTGAACCACAATTACTTTCTGTTTGGAAAGCAACTCCATCATCAAGTACAGGGTACGGTGACGGGGGCCACCTGTGCTCCCACCTATGCCAATTTATACCTAGGCTTGTGGGAGGAGACGTGGTCTTCATCGAGACCCTGGAAAGATTCACAGTGCACGTAGTATTGTGGGTAAGGTATATAGATAACGTCCTTCTGTTTTGGAATGGAACTAAAGCACTCCTTGTTGAGTTTATTCAAGTGCTGAACACTAACTCACACAACTTGAAATTAACATACCAAACAAGTAAGACACTTATAGAGTTCCTTGACATCACAATATCAAAGACAACAGAGGGCAAAGTAGAAACGAGTATCTACAGGAAACCTACCTCCACGAACACCTTACTAATGACCTCTAGCCATCCCCCTAGGCACATAACAAATAATATACCTGTGGGTCAATTTTTAAGGCTAAGACGCAATTGTTCATCAATAGCTGATTTCAAGAAACAATCCAAGGACATGTCACAGAGATTTACCGAAAGGGGTTACTCTAGGAAAATCATCAAGCGGGCATATTATAGAGCCTTGGTGTCACAAAGAGACACATTACTTTACAATAAAAGAGTGGACCATTCCGAAGACAAAATTATAAGGTTTATTGGAGGATATAGTAGTTAATGGCAAGACATAAAAAACATTCTAAAAAAACATTGGCATGTCTTGCTTGAAGACACTGATTTGAGAGGTATCCTTCATGACGTTCCAAGTACGGGATGTAGACGGAGTAAGAACCTTAAGGATAGCCTCGTACGTAGTCATTTCCAGGCACAACCTTTGAAAACCTGGTTGGGTGAAAAACCAAAGGGTTACTTTCCTTGCACTAGATGCCAGGCTTGCCAATACATGAGGGTAACAAAGACTTTTACAAACTCATCAAACACCAAAACATATACAATCAAAGACTTCATGAACTGTCTTAGTTGCAGTGTTATTTACCTCATGACCTGTGTCTGCGGAATTATGTATGTAGGCAAAACCCACAGACCTTTCAAAACGAGAGTCTTGGAACACATAGGCAGCGCTAGGAATGCAGTTGATACTCCTGTAGCAAGACACGTTATTGAATGCCACCAAGGTAACAAAAAATGTCATGCATTTCACTGCAATTGAACACATCCCATGTCACCCTAGGGGAGGAGACTGGGATAAGAGGCTGCTCCAACGCGAATTTCGCTGGATTTTTTAGCTTCAGACCCAGCTACCGTTCGGTCTTAATGAGGGATTCCTCTATTCATCTTTCCTCTAATAACATTGTCCTTAACATCTGGGCTCTAATGGGGATCCAGGGATACAGTCATAAATACATCTTTGATCTGTATTGACCGCTATGGGCAGATCTCCATAAATGGTTCATTCATTCCTACACTGCTTCATTTTCCACAGCTCATTGCCCTTAGTGATTTTCATGGTTTTTATGGTCCCACAAGCTCCCAATATATATGTATACTGTATGCTATGTGCATGTATATATGTGTACATATGGGAATGTTTGTATAACCTACATACTTTGTTAGTAATCAATACACACAAAATCAGTACTTTGGCAAAGAGTATATATGTGTTTTAATGTTCTGGTCTGTGATAATCATCATTTAGAGTCTGCCAGCTCTGATAGGGCTTTCACAGACAACTGCGCTGATTAGCTAAGAAATAACGAGCCTTCAGACTTTAGGTATATAAGAGTCATGAAGAGGAGGGCTTTATACAGACTACCCCCCTCCCCCCGATGAAACGTGTCATACACGCGAAACACGTGCCGGTGAAGTAGGACGTCGCTCGAGTGACGCTACGGAGGGAGCTGCAGACAGCAGTAACGTGATCTACACAAACACGGCTTGTATATGGGCGGCTAATCTTTGATGTATGAGAATAGTTGTACTGCCAGGTGGCTGTTTGTCCCAGCATATCCTTGCAATCTGCTGCAACTTTATTGTGCCAGTATAGCTTATATGACTCAGTTACTGTAGAGGGAGAAGGGGGTTGGCCCAGTATTAAAGGGGTTGCACCCCATATGGCCACCCCCTGACCTCACCAGGGAGGCAAGGGGTTAACTGGACTGTGGTCCAGGAATGTGGTTTACATCTTGTCATGTCATGAAAAATGTATGTTCCCCTGTTCCCATGTTTCATTATAATCCTGTATTTTAATGTTTTAAAGTGCATTTCTGTATCTCCAGTTCTGGAGGTCACAGAGAGTTGATATTTGGCCAATATGTGGAGGCACTGTAGGCATTAAAAACTGGCAAATTTCGGATGCGCAAGCACGACGGGTTGGAGATGGTGGTGTAACTTCACAGCTCCGCCAACCATCGGCAGTTTAAGGCAAATAAATTATTATAAAACCAGAAACTCCAAAATACTCTCTTGAGGCCCCTGATACACTTCTGATCATAAAAAGTTACCGGAGGAGCCATGGCAGCAACGCAGCAGAAGACCCGGCGCAAATCTGATGTGCGCTCATATTTTACAGGCTCGGGCAGGGCCGGAGCAGCGGAGCTCTCAGCGGTGTCGGATTCGGACTCAGCCCAAGAACCGGAGGGGGCTACAGCGGGCCATTCCAAAATAATAAAAAAGGAAATAGCACGGCTTCTCGTGGACTTAAAGGCCTTCTTCAGAGGGGAGGTGGAGGGGCTTAGGAAGGATATACTCCAGATTGGGAATCGTCCAAGCGAGCTGGAGGATCGTATGGAGGAGAGCTCCAAATGTCATCAGGAGACAAACTCGCGGATGGGAGCCTTAGAGGGGAGGATTGCTGAACTAGAGTCCCGGCAGGAAGACTGCGAGAACAGGGACCGGCGCAACAACTTACGCGTCCGGGGGATCCCTGAAGAGATCCTTGATCCAGAGGCCCTGCTGAGCCGGTGGATGTCGTCCATTCTACCGGGCAAGTCAGAATCAGATCTATTGATGGACCGTTGCCACAGGGCCCTAAGGTCGAGGCCTCTGCCTACAAACCCCCCCAGAGATATCATTCTCCGGCTACATTATTTTACAACTAAGGAGGAGGTGAGCAGGATTGCGAGGGCCACCCCCAACATCACCTTTGAGGGGATCACCCTTACAGTGTTCCAGGATATCTCCCCCCTCACCCTTGCCCGCATGAGAGCAGTGCTACACATTACCAAAGAACTAAGGGACCGAGAAATACAGTACAGGTGGGCCTTTCCTTTTGCCCTGGTAGTAATGAAAAATGGCCGCTCACACGTGTTGAAGCACCCATCAGAAGGTACTGCCTTACTAAAGAAGCTGGGGACAAAGGGGGCTTCAGACACGGCCCTCCTGGTGATCCAGGAGACAGGCCCATCGGGTGCGGCACTGAGAGGGTCTGGATCCTCCTCCCCAAAGGACAAGAGAAGGGAGAAGGGAGGAGGGGGTGACAAAAGCCCCTAAGCCTTCAAGATGCTGCAGGTGCAGCACGATCCCGTCAAAATTGGTTAATAAAGCTTTTCCCGGTTTAGCCCCTGTTACGCACAAGTTATAACCCCCGAGGTGGGTTACCCTGGCACTCCTATGGCACGAACATGCGGACAGGAACTTTGGATATCCCTTGAACAACTTTTCCTAAGTATCTGACCCTAAAATGGCCACTCCAGACTTACCTTGGAAAGAAGAAGCAGGAAGGGCGTGCAGAACTTCATGGCGGCAGGGTTTTTGGCGCGAGGGAATGCTCCGCTGTCTCGGTCCGCCCACGGATCCGCCTACAGGTCCACCCTCTTCCCTCGAGGATCAGCCTTTGACTGAGTCCGCCTCGCCCAGCTAGATGACGTCACCCGACCGGGGTGGCACCTCTAGAGACCGAGAGGCATGTCGGGAACAGCGGAAGTCAGGAGGGCGGCTCGTGAGAGCGGCGATCCAGAAGCAACGCGGTACTCCCTGGCGGGGGTGCGCAAACTCCGCCACCGGGGAGACGTGTAAGGGGGGACGGGAGGAGGCGAGGGGAAGAGTGTTGGGGCTTGGGAAAAATGTTGGACTCTCGCTGTGGGATATTTATTTGCACCGGAACTCCAGCTTAAGCCAGGGATTCAGACAGAGGAGGGAGGGAGAGCGGAGTCTAGCGATGGCTTACTGCTCAGGGGGAGGGAATCAGGCTGGAAATCAGCAGAGACTACAAGGTGCATAGGGGTCTCTAAAAATGTGCCCAGAAGAAAAGTTAACTTGTCTGTTTGGGGGGTATTCTGCGCATTAGGTGGGAGCGAGGGTTTTTTGTAGTTTCCTGGGGTTTAGAGCTGAGTTTTAGCAGGGGCAGTTATAAGGAGGGAGGGGAGGGAGGGGAGGGAGGGGAGGGAGGGGAGGGAGGGGGGTAGTTGTAGTTATTGATATGTTAGTAGTTAGAGTTTTGGTTTTTATTACGTGCGGCTGTCGGCGGGAGGGGGCCTGTCACCACTCTACCCGTAGGCATGCGCGTCGGCACCGGGGAGGTAGGCCTAGCCTGCACCCCTGGCAAAGTCCCGGGTATTCATGGCCGGAGTCGTGGACCATGGAGCTGGATCGGGAGGGAGGGGGGTCCAGATAGGGAGAGTCTCTCCCGGGCGTTGAACCCGAGGTCCGGTGGGACCAACACGGTTCTTTTTGTTTATGCGTGTCTTCTGTGTATGTGTTTTTCCCTTGTGTTCTTTCTTTCCCCCGTCACAGCCCCCCACGGCGAGAGAAAGAAGGTCCGCAGGAGCCATCATCACAGTCCAAGAGGCCCTCAAGCTGCTCTACTTCTAGGTAAGCACGAGATCTACTGTAAGCATGTCCACACAATCCACACTAAGATATGGCGGTAACTTTTCTATCCCAGAATGCCAAGGGGTTCAATAGTCCAAACAAGAGGAAAGTTGCCTTTTCGGAATTTAAACGTAGGAGGGCAGACGTGGTCTTCCTACAAGAGACCCACTTCAGCTCCCGTAACAGCCCAAAGTTTTTAGACAAGCACTTTAGACAAGTGTACTTGTCCTCGGCAGGAGAAAAGAAAAAGGGTGTAGCTATATTATTCCATAACAAATCTCCCTTTCAAGTCGAGAAGGTGAAGAGGGACCCAAAGGGGAGATTTCTGATTTTGGTGGGCCTCCTCAAACAAAGTAGACTGACACTGGCCTGAGTGTATACACCCAGCGAGGGAGAACACCAATTCTTTGAAACATTTTTCCAGACGCTCCAGCGATGGGCGGACGGACAAGTAATCTTAGCTGGGGATTTTAATAAAGTAATGGACCCCCGGGTGGACCGCTCCGCACCCCAGCAGACTCCGAGGAGGGAAGGGAATGGCCCCTTGTTGAAAGGATTGAGGCAAATGGGTCTCATAGACATATGGAGAGAACAACATCAGGGAGACCGTAGCTACACTTTTTACTCCCATCCCCATGACAGTTACAGCAGGATTGACCACTTCTTTGTCTCTAGTAGAATGGTCCCACAGATTTCCGACACCAACATACATGACATTACATGGTCGGATCATGCATCGGTAGAGCTACGATGCACGCAAATTGGGGCTGCTAGGTCAGGAGCAAATTGGAAGCTAAACGAATCACTGATTAAAATACCAGATATTGGGAAGCTAGTTAAAGATGAAATCTCAAGATACTTTCAGACTAACCTAGGCAGTGTGGAATCCCACTCTACGTTGTGGGAGGCTCACAAGGCCACGATGCGGGGGGTACTAATAGGTATAGCTGCCGGTAGGAAAAAGCAAAGGGAGGCCAAATTGACCCAGCTTTACCAGAGGTTGCACGAGCTCTCTACACTACATAGCCGTACAGGTAGAGGGGACACATTACAGGAGCTGAAGGATGTCAGGATTGAGCTTAACCTCCTCCTCACCTCCAGGGCCGAGAAAGACCTGAGTTGGACGCAGAGGAAGTTCTTTGAGAAAGCTAATAAACCGGACACTATGCTAGCTACCAGACTCCGCAATAGGAAGCCAAATTTTAATATACATTCTATCAGGACCGCAGAGGGGCAGGTCTCCTCCAACCCCAAAGTTATAGTGGGGGAGTTTGAAAAGTTTTATGCACATCTAGGTAAGCACGAGATCTACTGTAAGCATGTCCACACAATCCACACTAAGATATGGCGGTAACTTTTCTATCCCAGAATGCCAAGGGGTTCAATAGTCCAAACAAGAGGAAAGTTGCCTTTTCGGAATTTAAACGTAGGAGGGCAACATGGTCTTCCTACAAGAGACCCACTTCAGCTCCCGTAACAGCCCAAAGTTTTTAGACAAGCACTTTAGACAAGTGTACTTGTCCTCGGCAGGAGAAAAGAAAAAGGGTGTAGCTATATTATTCCATAACAAATCTCCCTTTCAAGTCGAGAAGGTGAAGAGGGACCCAAAGGGGAGATTTCTGATTTTGGTGGGCCTCCTCAAACAAAGTAGACTGACACTGGCCTGAGTGTATACACCCAGCGAGGGAGAACACCAATTCTTTTAAACATTTTTCCAGACGCTCCAGCGATGGGCGGACGGACAAGTAATCTTAGCTGGGGATTTTAATAAAGTAATGGACCCCCGGGTGGACCGCTCCGCACCCCAGCAGACTCCGAGGAGGGAAGGGAATGGCCCCTTGCTGAAAGGATTGAGGCAAATGGGTCTCATAGACATATGGAGAGAACAACATCAGGGAGACCGTAGCTACACTTTTTACTCCCATCCCCATGACAGTTACAGAAGGATTGACCACTTCTTTGTCTCTAGTAGAATGGTCCCACAGATTTCCGACACCAACATACATGACATTACATGGTCGGATCATGCATCGGTAGAGCTACGATGCATGCAAATTGGGGCTGCTAGGTCAGGAGCAAATTGGAAGCTAAACGAATCACTGATTAAAATACCAGATATTGGGAAACTAGTTAAAGATGAAATCTCAAGATACTTTCAGACTAACCTAGGCAGTGTGGAATCCCACTCTACGTTGTGGGAGGCTCACAAGGCCACGATGCGGGGGGTACTAATAGGTATAGCTGCCGGTAGGAAAAAGCAAAGGGAGGCCAAATTGACCCAGCTTTACCAGAGGTTGCACGAGCTCTCTACACTACATAGCCGTACAGGTAGAGGGGACACATTACAGGAGCTGAAGGATGTCAGGATTGAGCTTAACATCCTCCTCACCTCCAGGGCTGAGAAAGACCTGAGTTGGACGCAGAGGAAGTTCTTTGAGAAAGCTAATAAACCGGACACTATGCTAGCCACCAGACTCCGCAATAGGAAGCCAAATTTTAATATACATTCTATCAGGACCGCAGAGGGGCAGGTCTCCTCCAACCCCAAAGTTATAGTGGGGGAGTTTGAAAAGTTTTATGCACAGCTATACAATGGGGAGAAGGTGGTCCATAACGCTAAGACAAGCAGTAATCTGCGGAAATTCTTAGCGGACGCAGCTCTGCCACAACTGAACAGATTGGAGCGAGAGGCAATCCAATGCGACTTCACAGGGGAAGAACTAGCAGCAGTGGTCAAAAGTTTAAAGTCATCAAAAGCCGCCGGCCCGGATGGGTTCTCTAACTTGTATTATAAAAAATTTATAGGAGTCTTAGCTCCACACATGCTCCGGATGTTTAACGGAGTATTAGCAGGAGAGCCATTCGCGGAACAGATGCTCCAGGCGTCGATTTCCTTGATTCATAAATGGGACAAAGACCCCACAAATTGTCAAAGTTATAGGCCGATATCATTGATTAATACAGATGTTAAAATCTATTCCAAATTGCTGGCCAACCGTTTAAGTGTCATCCTACCGAGGTTAATCCACCCGGATCAAGTTGGCTTTGTTAGAAATAGACAAGTGGCCGACAATACTGTACCAGACGGATTGTAGATATAATAGATTTTGTAGGAGCAAACGAGATCCGGAGCGTAGTTTTAAGCTTAGATGCGGAAAAAGCCTTCGACAGGATTGACTGGCCATACTTGGAGTTCACGCTTGAGGCATTTGGGTTCGGAAGTACATTTCTTCGGGCAATAAAAGCGTTATACAACGAGGCAGCAGCGAGGGTAGTTCACCAGGGGTTCCCCTCAGAGCTGTTTCAAATTAAAAGTGGCACGAGGCCAGGCTGCCCGCTATCGCCCTTGCTGTTTGCCTTATGTATCGAGCCACTAGCAGCACAAATTCGGAGCAACGCTGATATCTCTGGAGTACAAATCCACTCGCAAGAACACAAAGTGGCTTTTTACTGCTGCGGCAGACTTTATTCTTACTAATCACTGGCTTGTACCTGGCATGTTCCTGGAATGCCACACTGTTCACCCGGAACATGCCGGGCTCCTTTTGCCTTCCCAGCCAGGGGTCATGCCCGGCTGACGCGCGGTTGATGTGTTAATTAATAATGGTTCAGGATTTACTAGGCTGCAATGCTTCGCGTGTCCGCCAGATGGCATAAATTCATGAATTGTAATGCAGTATATATATATAAATATATATATATATATATACTGTATAACAACAACCCCTATAACCCCTAACATACAGTACTGTACACATACAGTACTGTATATGCACCACAATGATACTATAGGCCGGCGGGGGCGAGATATGTTTGCAGCAGAGAGAGAACCGCTGCTCTCTCTGCGCAAACATCGGCACATTCAAAATGATTTAAAATACATTTTTATTCATAGTGTACATGTGCAGGGGGTCTCCGGAGCTGAACCGCGTTGGTTTCAGGTCGGGGGACCCCCTGCTCCCCGAGATACAGCCCCATTTATGAGGTGCCGGTATCCCTCTGCATTTAAAGGTCCCGATCACGTGACCGTGACATGTAAACAAAGCAGAGGGATACCGGCACCCCCTAAAGGGGCCTGTATCTCGGGGAGCAGGGGGTCCCCGGACCTAAAACAAAAACGTTTCTACTCCGGAGACCCTCTGCACATGTACAGTATAAATAAAACACATATAAATAAATAAACACTCGTTCCTTACCTTAGCGGCTATGTGCTATGGTAACGAAGCAGCATTTATGTATTTTAATAATATTGTACAGTGAGCAGGGGGTTCCCTGAGCCAGAAATTAATGCTCAGGGACCCCCTGCTCCTGCACAATATTATTAAAAATACAGAAATGCTGCTTCATTACCTTAGCGTATAGCCGCAAAGACAATGAAGGGGTTAACTCACCGTGCCCGCTTTATTGTGGGTAGCGGGGGTGGGTGAGGGGGGTATTTGGCCCTTGGTGTGAGTTTAGGACTTGCGGGGGGGTTGCGGGTGCACTTAACCCCTTCACGGCTGTAGCAGTTAATACCGCTACGGTCATGAAGGGGTTAAGCCCTCCCGCTACCCCCCGCAAGCCCTAAACAGCCACTGTTGGGGCTAATACCCCCTTCACCCACCCCCACTACCCACAATAAAAAAAAACTCACACACAGCAGCCGCCAAAAAATAAATAAATAAATCTAAATAAATAAATGACTATAAATAAATACATTTGAAATACATATTTATTTATAGTGTAGATGTGCAGGGGGTCTCCGGAGCTGAACCGCGTTTGCGAGCTGTTGTCTTTAAAGCCGTCCCCTATAACCCCTAACATACAGTACTGTACATTTTTATTCATAGTGTACATGTACAGGGGGTCTCCGGAGCTGAACCGCTTTGGTTTCAGGTCGGGGGACCCCCTGCTCCCCGAGATACAGCCCCCTTTATGAGGTCCCGGTATCCCTCTGCGTTTAAAGGTCCCGATCACGTGACCACGGCCTGTAAACCAAGCAGAGGGATACCGGCACCCCCTAAAGGGGCCTGTATCTCGGGGAGCAGGGGGTCCCCGGACCTAAAACCACAGCGGTTCTGCTCCGGAGACCCTCTGCACATGTACAGTATAAATAAAACACACACATCAATAAAGAATCGTTCTTTATCTTAGCGGCTATGTGCTATGGTAATGAAGCAGCATATCTGTATTTTAATAATATTGTACAGTGAGCAGGGGGTTCCCTGAGCCAGAAATTAATGCTCAGGGGACCCCCTGCTCCTGCACAATATTATTAAAAATACAGAAATGCTGCTTCATTACCATAGCGTATAGCCGCTAAGGCAATGAAGGGTTAAGGCAGAAAAACAATAAATACATTACATACTGTACATATTTTTAATGTGTGTTTTAAACCTCCCTGCCTTCACTGTAATCTATGTAAAAACCCCTCCCCCTATTGTGTGTGAAGCTTCCCTGCCTTCACTGTAATCTATGTAAAACCCCCTCCCCCTATTGTGTGTGAAGCTTCCCTGACTTCACTGTAATCTATGTAAAACCCCCTCCCCCTATTGTGTGTGAAGCTTCCCTGCCTTCACTGTAATCTCTGTAAAAAACCCTCCCCCTATTCTGTGTGAAGCATCCCTGCCTTCACTGTAATCTATGTAAAAAACCCTCCCCCTATTGTGTGTGAAGCTTCCCTGCCTTCACTGTAATCTATGTAAAACGCCCTCCCCCTATTGTGTCTGCTAAGATTCCCTGCTTTGACTAATCTGTGTAAACCCCCCTCCCCCTATTGTGTCAGTTAAATCTGCCTGGCCTGTGTTTTCTGTGAGTGCAGTGTACTGTATGTAAATGTGGGGAGGGGGATCCCGTGTAAATAACCACACCCACACCCACTACCCACTACCCACGGCCCCTCTGCTGCTTGCTGCAAAACAGAGACAAAAATAAAAACATACAAAGTAATGTCCCCTAACCCCTTAATCACCATAGCGGTAATTAACCGCTACAGTCATTAAGGGGTTTACCCACCCTCACCCACCACTCGGGATGCCTACATACCCTCCCACACTAACCCCCCCCCCGTGAGGCCTAACCACCCAGTACCCACAAGGGAGGCCTACCCACATACCGTTGGGGAAACACCCCCCCCCCCACCCCCAGTACCCACAATAAAAACAGTACAGTGACCCACAATAAACAGCATTATATTTATTAAATACATTACCCACCCCCTGTGCCCCCCCATAAATACAAGATTTATCCTTTTACATAAAGGGTTCATAACGCAGCCCCACGCGAGTCCCCGGTGGGCTGGCGGGGCACCTGGACAGACCTACAGTTTACCAGCAGCCCTTTTTACACAGGTTCTGGAGGCCTGCTGGTGGATCCCGCCAGCACCATGGCCCCCAGGTGGTCTCCTTGGTCACCGTGGGCCACAATTGGGTCCCCACGGTAGGCCCGAGGATGTCTGGGAGCCCCAGGTCAGACCCACAGGTGTCTGCGGGGCCTTGGGTGGTTCCCTCGGAGGTCTGGGGAACTCACGGGTGCTCACTATGGGCCCGCGGTGCCCCCACAGAAGTGGGACCACACATCATCATCCCCGCACCTACGGGTCGGCGGTGCCCCCACAGAAGTGGGATCACACATCGTCATCCCCGCAGACTACAGGTCTGCGGTGCCCCCACAGAAGTGGGACCACACATCATCATCCCCGCATGTGTCACCCGTGGAACCACCAGCCTGATACCCTTGGGATACCCGAGGATACCTGCAGGTGGTCTCCAGAGGTCCCACGCAGAACCACGGAACCAACCCTGAATGTAAAAAAAATAAACCTGGCCTATACATTCAATACATACACCCTCCCCCCCAACACCTACAGTACAATAATGTGCAAAATAACTATTATCCAGATATGGATAATAGATTAATTGCCCATTATTAAAAACATTAACTAGCATATACAAATAAATAAAGTACTACTGACCTCATCAATACGAAGTGTCCGTCGCCAGCAAAATCCTTGTCTTGCCCACAACATACATAGCAATACAAAGCTAATACATTGCAATTACATTCAGATATCAATTAACCCCTTAAACACCTTATCAGATAATAACCGCAAAGTTGGTTAAGGGGTTAAGCCACAGTGGCCCGATACCCACCCTTCACCCATGAATTTGTACAGTGGCTTCATCATGCAACTATATATATATATATATATATATATATATATATATACAGTATATATATATATATACACAGTATATATACACACGATGAACCAATATACAAATAAATGTAGAAGGGTTATCAAAACTATACTGTCCTACAACCAAACACTTCTCCATACAGACACTACATTAAAATCAATTTCCTTTAATAATCCTAACTGATCTCACAATCTATATCATCACAAGCTAATGAAACACCTCACATTCCAATTTAAATGATGCATACAATCTATGCACCATATACATTCTACAAATGAATCAACCAAGTAAACAAAATCAATTAGCAATCATTATTTACATCCCTAAACAATTCACACTCCATCCTGAACAATGAAACAATTAACTAATTCACGCCTGGAGCAGAACAATTTAGCCTGTGAAAAAATATAAGTACCAACCAAAATCCAACCTTTAAAACCAAGGCTATCGCTGACCTCCCTCAAACACACAATACAATACCAAGGAATACATCTATCTAATTTTAAAATACTTTAAACTCACAATAAAGCATAGCAGCATAGACAAATTAATTTAAAACACATCAAATCAAGCTTTTAAAACAACATCATTTCTTACCCTGTATGTATATATCTCTCTAGACATAAATACATACATACATACAGTGGCAAGAAATGATATACCACAAAAACAAAAAATACACATTTAAAAAAAGCTTTTAAAAAAATTAACAAGTTAAGTAAAATACATTTCTTTAGTTCACTTGCCCAAGGCTATCGCTGACCTCCCTCAAACACACAATACAATACCAAGGAATACATCTATCTAATTTTTAAATACTTTAAACTCAAAATAAAGCATAGCAGCATAGACAAATTAATTTAAAACACATCAAATCAAGCTTTTAAAACAACATCACTTCTCAAATGAATCAACCAAGTAAACAAAAATCAATTGTAATCATTATTAACATCCCTAAACAATTTACACTCCATCCCGAACAATGAAACAATTAACTAATTCACGCCTGGAGCAGAACAATTTAGCCTGTGAAAAAATACAGTACCGACCAGAATACAACCTTTAAATACAATGACGTCACAATGAGTTTAAAGTATTTTAAAATTAGATAGCTGTACTCCTTGGTATTGTATTGTGTGTTTGAGGGAGGTCAGCGATAGCCTTGGGTAAGTGAACTAAAGAAATGTATTTTACTTAACTTGTTAATTTTTTTAAAAGCTTTTTTAACATGTGTATACTTTTTTTTGTGGTATATCATTTCTTGCAACTGTATGTATGTATGTATATATGTCTAGAGAGATATATACATACAGGGTAAGAAATGATGTTGTTTTAAAAGCTTGATTTGATGTGTTTTAAATTAATTTGTCTATGCTGCTATGCTTTATTGTGAGTTTAAATTATTTTAAAATTAGATAGATATATTCCTTGGTATTGTATTGTGTGTTTGAGGGAGGTCAGCGATAGCCTTGGT
Organism: Ascaphus truei; assembly: GCF_040206685.1. Taxonomy (NCBI): domain Eukaryota; kingdom Metazoa; phylum Chordata; class Amphibia; order Anura; family Ascaphidae; genus Ascaphus; species Ascaphus truei. The sequence continues at coordinate 104,074,840 of NC_134484.1, forward strand.
TTTAAAGGTTGGATTTTGGTTGGTACTTATATTTTTTCACAGGCTAAATTGTTCTGCTCCAGGCGTGAATTAGTTAATTGTTTCATTGTTCAGGATGGAGTGTGAATTGTTTAGGGATGTAAATAATGATTGCTAATTGATTTTTGTTTACTTGGTTGATTCATTTGCAGAATGTATATGGTGCATAGATTTTATGCATCATTTATATTGGAATGTGAGGTGTTTCATTGGCTTGTGATGATATAGATTGTGAGATCAATTAGGATTATTAAAGGAAATTAATTTTAATGTAGTGTCTGTATGGAGAAGTGTTTGGTTGTAGGACAGTATAGTTTTGATAACCCTTCTACATTTATTTGTATATTGGTTCATCGAGTGTATATATACTGTATATATATTATATATATATATATATATATATATATATATATATATGTATATATAGATAGGTTCCTTACCGAGTAGATCTAGGATCCCAAGATCACGAGACAAGAAGGAGACAGCACACTCAAAGGTACAAAAAGCAGCGTGTATTCAGCAGAAAAACCGGCACATAAACCCGATGTTTCGGTCCTTGACACAGGACCTTTCTCAAGGGAGTGCACTCCCTTGAGAAAGGTCCTGTGTCAAGGACCGAAACATCGGGTTTATGTGCCGGTTTTTCTACTGAATACACGCTGCTTTTTGTACCTTTGAGTGTGCTGTCTCCTTCTTGCCTCGTGATCTTGGGATCCTGGATCTACTCGGTAAGGAACCTATCTATACATTACCTGTATGGGACAAGCACCTTTTTACCACATATGTGTGTGCCATCTGTTTATTTTTATATATGTATGTATATATATATATATATATATATATATATATATATATATATATATATATATATATATATATATATATATATATATATCTCACTCTGTATATATATACAGTATATATATATATAGTTGCATGATGAAGCCACTGTACAAATTCATGGATGAAGGGTGGGTATCGGGCCACTGTGGCTTAACCCCTTAATCACTTTTGCGGTTATTATCTGATAAGGTGTTTAAGGGGTTAATTGATATCTGAATGTAATTGCAATGTATTGGCTTTGTATTTGCTATGTATGTTGTGGGCAAGACAAGGATTTTGCTGGCGACGGACACTTCGTATTGATGAGGTCAGTAGTACTTTATTAATTTGTATATGCTAGTTAATGTTTTTAATAATGGGCAATTAATCTATTATCCATATCTGGATAATAGTTATTTTGCACATTATTGTGCTGTAGGTGTTGGGGGGGAGGGTGTATGTATTGAATGTATAGGCCAGGTTTATTTTTTTTACATTCAGGGTTGGTTCTGTGGTTCTGCGTGGGACCTCTGGAGACCACCTGCGGGTATCCTCGAGTATCCCAAGGGTATCAGGCTGGTGGTTCCACGGGTGACACATGCGGGGATGATGATGTGTGGTCCCACTTCTGTGGGGGCACCGCCGACCTGTAGGTGTGGGGATGATGATGTGTGGTCCCACTTCTGTGGGGGCACCGCGGACCCGTAGTGAGCACCCGTGAGTTCCCCAGACCCCCGAGGGAACCACCCGAGGCCCCGCAGACACCTGTGGGTCTGACCCGTGGCTCCCAGACATCCGCGGGCCTACCTTGGGGACCCAATTGTGGCCCACGGTAACCAAGGAGACCACTTGGGGGCCATGGTGCTGGCGGGATCCACCAGCAGGCCTCCAGAACCTGTGTAAAAAGGGCTGCTGGTAAACTGTAGGTCTGTCCAGGTGCCCTGCCAGCCCACCGGGGACTCACGTGGGGCTGCGTTATGAACCCTGTATGTAAAAGGATAAATCTTGTATTTATGGGGGGCACAGGGGGTGGGTAATGTATTTAAAAAATATAATGCTGTTTATTGTGGGTCACTGTACTGTTTTTATTGTGGGTACTGGGGGTGGGGGGGGGGGGGGTTGTTTCCCCAATGGTATGTGGGTAGGCCTCCCTTGTGGGTACTGGGTGGTTAGGCCTCACGGAGGGGGGTTAGTGTGGGAGGGTATTTAGGCATCCCGAGTGGTGGGTGAGGGTGGGTTAACCCCTTAATGACTGTAGCGGTTAATAACCGCTATGGTGATTAAGGGGTTAGGGGACATTACTTTGTATGTTTTAATTTTTGTCTATGTTTTGCAGCAAGCAGCGGAGGGGCCGTGGGTAGTGGGTAGTGGGTGTGGGTGTGGTTATTTACACGGGATCCCCCTCCCCACATTTACATACAGTACACTGCACTCACAGAAAACACAGGCCAGGCAGATTTAACTGACACAATAGGGGGAGGAGGGCTTACACAGATTAGTCAAAGCAGGGAATCTTAGCAGACACAATAGGGGGAGGGCGTTTTACATAGATTACAGTGAAGGCAGGGAAGCTTCACACACAATAGGGGGATGGGGTTTTACATAGATTACAGTGAAGGCAGGGAAGCTTCACACACAATAGGGGGAGGGTTTTTTACATAGATTACAGTGAAGGCAGGGAAGCTTCACACACAATAGGGGGAGGGTTTTTTACATAGATTACAGTGAAGGCAGGGAGGTTTAAAACACACATTAAAAATATGTACAGTATGTAATGTATTTATTGTTTATTCTGCCTAACCCTTCATTGCCTTAGCGGCTATACGCTATGGTAATGAAGCAGCATTTCTATATTTTTAATAAAATTGTGCAGGAGCAGGGGGTCCCCTGAGCATTAATTTCTGGCTCAGGGAACCCCCTGCTCACTGTACAATATTATTAAAATACAGAAATGCTGCTTCATTACCATAGCACATAGCCGCTAAGGTAAAGAACGATTCTTTATTGATGTGTGTGTTTTATTTATACTGCACATGTGCAGAGGGTCTCCGGAGCAGAACCGCTGTGGTTTTAGGTCCGGGGACCCCCTGCTCCCCGAGATACAGGCCCCTTTAGGGTGTGCCGGTATCCCTCTGCTTGGTTTACAGGCCGCGGTCACGTGATCGGGACCTTTAAACGCAGAGGGATACCGGCACCTCATAAAGGGGGCTGTATCTCGGGGAGCAGGGGGTCCCCCGACCTGAAACCAACGCGGTTCAGCTCCGGAGACCCCCTGCACATCTACACTATAAATACAAATGTATTTCAAATGTATTTATTTATAGCCATTTATTTATTTAGATTTTTTTTTTTTTTTTTTGGCGGCTGCTGTGTGTGAGTTTTTTTTTATTGTGGGTAGTGGGGGTGGGTGAAGGGGGTATTAGCCCCAACGGTGGTTGTTTAGGGCTTGCGGGGGGTAGCGGGAAGGCTTAACTCCTTCATGACCGTAGCGGTATTAACTGCTACGGTGGTGAAGGGGTTAAGTGCACCCGCAACTCCCCCGCAAGTCCTAAACTCAAACCAAGGGCCAAATACCCCCTTCACTCACCCCCGCTAGCCACAATAAAGCGGGCACGGTGGGTTAACCCCTTCATTGCCTTAGCGGCTATACGCTATGGTAATGAAGCAGCATTTCTGTATTTTTAATAATATTGTGCAGAAGCAGGGGGTCCCCTGAGCATTAATTTCTGGCTCAGGGAACCCCCTGCTCACTGTACAATATTATTAAAATACAGAAATGCTGCTTCATTACCATAGCACATAGCCGCTAAGGTAAAGAACGGTTCTTTATTGATGTGTGTGTTTTATTTATACTGTACATGTGCAGAGGTTCTCCGGAGCAGAACCGCTGTGGTTTTAGGTCCGGGGACCCCCTGCTCCCCGAGATACAGGCCCCTTTAGGGGGTGCCGGTATCCCTCTGCTTGGTTTACAGGCCGCGGTCACGTGATCGGGACCTTGAAACGCAGAGGGATACCGGCACCTCATAAAGGGGGCTGTATCTCGGGGAGCAGGGGGTCCCCCGACCTGAAACCAAAGCGGTTCAGCTCCGGAGACCCCCTGTACATGTACACTATGAATAAAAATGTACAGTACTGTATGTTAGGGGTTATAGGGGACGGCTTTAAAGACAACAGCTCGCAAACGCCCCCATGCGTTTTTACACGGCATTGCAATATTGCAGCCAGCGGGAATAAAATGCTTAAATCACAGCCGCGAATATAACGCTATATACCCAGGGAGAAAACGACACAAAACCGCACATCACCGGGGTCCTCTGAAATTCGCGGAGCTAGCCAAGTAAGAATAAAGTTGGTCGCCAGTGTATGCAGATGACATTATTCTGACCTTTACTAAGCCGCTCATCTCGCTACCCAACCTGTTCGAGCTTCTAGAGCGTTTCGCCCAGATCTCTGGGTTTAAAATAAATCAGACAAAATCTGAGGCACTAAGCCTCAACATCCCACGAGATACGGAGAAGCTGATTGAACTCAACTTTGAGTTTAAGTGGCGACCTACATCCATAAGGTACCTGGGGGTGCATATCACAAAAAAGATAAGCTCCTTATATCACGCAAATTACCCCAGTCTATTGAAGACTCTTAAAAAAGAATTACAAGACTGGGCGGCATATGGTATCTCATGGATGGGTAGGATCTGTAGCGTCAAGATGAACATCCTTCCCCGTATTTTATACCTATTTCAAACTCTTCCGATACCCGTGGTACGCGCGGACATTAAAGGGCTTCAAAATTCAATCTCAAAGTTTATTTGGAACGGTAAAAAACCACGGATAAAAGTCAAAATGATGCAGAAGCCTAAGGAGGCAGGGGGTCTAGCTGTTCCGAACATTATATCCTATTACAAAGCGGCGCAATTGTGCCAAATCACGCAGTGGCATGGAGTCCCAGAGCTCAGGCGGTGGGTGGCGCTGGAGAGGTAGATGTGTGCCCCGCTTGAGCTCAGGGACCTAATCTGGTACCCGAGGACACGGGTAAAGGATATACTCAATCCACTAACCTCTGTACTCAACTCGATCTCGGTCTGGGAGGCGTCTTAAAGTAGTCGCTCGCTAACCTCCAAACATACACTGATGGCTCCCTTATACGGCAACCCAGATTTTGCTCCGGGTCTAGCAAGCAAGAGTTTCCTGTTGTGGCGCAAATTGGGGATTAGGCAGTTGAAGGACCTGGAGGGCAGTGACAAGATTAAATCCTTTGAGCTTTTAAAGTCAGAAACAGACATACCCAACACAGAATTTATTAGGTACCTCCAGGTTCGGGCATATTATAACGCACACCCGGTGAGACCACCGTTAACAAATTTCGAAAAGCTCTGCGTGAGAGGTGCAGACACGTGGGGACTGATTTCTACTTTATACAGAGAGGTGGTTGGTACAGACAAAGACGAGACTGACAAACCCAGATTCATGGTTCAGTGGGAAGCGGACTTACAGGGCTCACTAGAGGACGAGGACTGGTCAGCGTTTTTTAAGGCCGCAGCTAGCAGCTCCATATGCACGACATTAAAGGAGAACTCATATAAGGTAATGTTACGTTGGTATCTCACCCCAGTTAGACTGGCAAAATTTATCCCGGGCTCTTCCCCGCTCTGCCTCAGGCGGTGCGGGGAACAGGGGGATTTGGTACACATGCTGTGGTATTGCCCGAAGATAGTGCCTATCTGGGCCCAGATTCGAGCAGAGAAGGGAAAGGATCCACCGATCCTTCCGTGGTCCATCCGCTCCAAAGAAAAAAGGTAAGAACTCACCAGCGTGGAAATTAAAAATGTTACTTTATTGGGCTACATAAAAAACAAAAAACAAACAGCACAAACAGACTCTCCCACGCGTTTCACGCCTGCTATGGCGCTTTTTCAAGGAGTGCAGAGAAAGGGGAGGCCCTGGGTATTTAACGCACACCAGCAAAACAGCTGGAAATGATTAACTAATTAATTCTGTTTTGCAGAAAGAAGAGAGAAGACCAGAGAAAGAAAAAAGAAAAAAAGAAGAAAAGAAGAAGAGTGACAATAGAGATACAGGATAATCAATTATGAAGAACCAACAACATAATATGAATAAAGTTAGTAAAAAATAATAAATAATAAATACATAATCAATGTGGGCCAAAGATATTTCATTTAACCTAATCCTAATCAAATGATAAAACATCCTACCCAGCCTCATACAGATTAAGCGGCCATATGAAAAATGCCTATCTAGAGGAAGGAGTGCAGAGGATCTTTTTGGGCCTCCAAATTCAGCTTGACCCGTGGCTATTCTTGTTAGGCAAACCCACAAATGAGGTTTCACGCTTGGGAAACAAATTAATCGCACACTTTGCTACAGCTATGAGGTGCGAGACCGCAGCATTGTGGAATCAGAATGCAATTCCTTCATTAGCAAAGATCAGGAACAGAATTTGGTTCATATGCCGCATGGAAAAGTTAACAAGCCTAGTTAACGATTCGGGTGATAAATTCCAAAAGGTCTGGTTGCCTTGGTTGGCAAAGACAGATATCCAGGGGGTGAATGATGCCACAATCTGGCTTTGATTGAAGTAAATTAGTTCTCCTTTGATGGGTGATTGGGAGCCAGACAGGACGGGCTGACTTTAGGGAGGACCCACCCCCCTAGGTAGATCCCTCTGGGTATTGCTAAAAGAGTGGCCGCAGAATTGATCGTGCAGATAATAGGGTGTCGCGCTATGGATGGAGCTAGTGTCTGATGGACGTGGCTCAAGAATGCAATGATGGATACTCATCGCCTGACCTTACCCCCCCCACCTTTCCCCCCCCCCCCCCCCTCTCTCCGTTGTCGTCCTGGGTTTGTGGCTGTGTTGTCATGTTGTCTCCCCATCACGTGTCCGGGCTGTGTGGTACGTCTCAGACAGTTCTGTGTCTACTGTGGATAGTTATCGACATTGCTTTCTCCCATGTATGTATGCACAAAAAACTAATAAAGACAAAGTTGAAAAAAACAAAACTGGCAAATTTCGACCCACTGAGCCACCAGAATGGAACTTATTAATATGTGTAGATATTAAAGTGTATATGTATGGTATTTTGGATCTGCTCTGACAATGCAGACTCCATCTGCTATGCTAATAGGTCATGAAGGGCAGCCGTCTGATTGAGCCTAAGCACTGTGATTAAAAGTTAACTGCCTGATTGTTTACACTAAGTACTAATCAACCAACCAAGTACTAATCAGCAGACTCTGCCACTCTAATTGTTACCTGAGGTTGGAGAATCATCAAACTGGAGTGGTTTGTAAGTGTTATATCTACACCTACAAACAATGCAGATACTTCATTTGGTAGACTGGTCGTTGCCCCTGATTTAATTATGGGGCTACCCATAGAGTCCCAGTACACATGGGCTAATTAGCTGAGGGGCATGGGTTAATCTGTGTCTCCACGTTAGGGATTGGATACAGATAATTGTTCACCAATAGTCTGTATTCAATGTTAAGAATAGGGTTACACAGGTATATAAACTGTGTCAACCCTACAGTTTTTAGTTCTTCTTCTGATACCATCTTGAATGTCACCGGATTGCTGGAGAATTGCTAGCTGATACTTCTCCATCCCCCAACCCTAAGTAAGTGTTACCTTCTTGTCTGTTAATTGTACTATATTGCTGTGATCACCTTATTTAAGGAATAAATATATTTTATTATATCTAAGCCTCGTTCAGTTCAACCCAGATATTTGGTGTTCATTATATCTTGTCATAAGCTACCGTGACAGTTACGCTAGAAGATATATGTGGGTACAGCGTAACAACTACTCATATACTGTGGCAGTTTCCCAATTGTGGCTTTATTTACTGCACCTTACATCTCAGCGTCTCTATTATATATGGGACACCAGGGAGGCATTGCAGCAATTGACGGATGGGGGCTTTTGGTACTTTGACTAAGTGATATATCTGCTTCACGTTACATCTACATTGCCTATAACATTTAAGTCTATGGTACCATAGCGTTTAACCCTTTATTCATGCTATGTCTGGTAACAACAAGTTATTGCCGCACACCTGCTACAACAGCGGTATTTGACTGATTGCTGTCACTACCATACAGGCCCTATCTGGCTCTACATCCCTATACATATCTGCAGCTTTTGAGGACCCTATACCTATTAAGGAATAATCAATAACTAGGGTTCCTCGGACTCCACTACGAGGATTCTATATGATATGATTTTAATATTGGATGAATTTTAATATTGGAGTGTTTAATAATTAAGATGTAATAAAATGTTATTATTTTGTGATTTTAGCCCATCACCTTCAGACTACTGTATACCACTTAGTAGTATTAACAAATAAGAGTATTTAGCTATCTGACATACTGGTCACTGAGTGCATATTTCAGGGGGGCTTTTTGACCCTCTCTCTTTGGATCCTGTTTTGGCTATATTATATATGCACTTTTTATGTAGTTACACTTAGTCCTCTATTTTTTTGTTTTGGGCCATATTAGGTCTATGAATTTTTTTTTGTTTTTTCCAGTAAAGTGTTTGCCTTTTAACATTGATTATAGGACTTCATCTCCACTGGAATTAATGAATATTAATTATTCTACATTGGGCCTATATTCTTCCAATACTACAAATCCACTATGGTACTCAGGAAACATACTGCATTTAGTGGTTACGTTATCCATCTCACTCAACACTACCTAGTAACCATATTTTTCGTTCTTCACTCACCATCTTATTTCGATTCTATAAACACCTTGTCTATTGAAAACATAGAAGCTTAATATAACATTGGTAAATGTGAATCTCCATGGTTGTAAGTAAAATACAGTAGCTGTAAATGTGAGTGCATGCAAAGATCTCAGTGAAAATCAGAGTGTAATTAAATGTGTTCAGGAGCAAGGTGCGGAAGTCCTTAGTGTTGACCCAGGTTAAAATTACAGCTTACCAAGCAGGCCTTGAAATAACGGATGAGAGTTGAATGGGAGCTTGGCCATGCTAGATAGATGGAGAATCGTGAGACTAAACAGTAAGTGGTAGATTTACTAAAGTGTTAGCAGTTCAAATGTGGCACTTTAGTTAATAATAATAATAATAATAATAACTTTATTTGTATAGCACTTTCTCTCAATGGGACTCCAAGCACTTCACAGTTACAAATAGGGAAAAATAAGACATCATTTAAGGTTTTAAAAGAGAGCAAACACAAGGAAAGATGCAATACAGGATGGGATGGTACTATAGCTATTAAATTAATTAAATGTCTTGGTAAACAGGTTGGTCTTGTGCCTATTTTTATAGATTTCCAGACAGGGGGGCCCTCGAACTGTACGAGGCAGACTGTTACAAACAGTGGGAGCAGCATGGCTAAAAGCTCAGGCCCCAAAAGAAGACAAGGAGATTCTGGAAGCTGTTAGGTGTCCTTCACCTGCAAATCGAAGTGAGTGAATGGGTGTGTAGGGAATTAGAAGCTCTTTCAGATAGCGGGGACACTGGCTATGTAGTGCTTTGAATTTCAACATGCAAATCTTGAATTAAATTTGCCATTTTACAAGCACCCAGTTCAGAGAACAGAGAACCGGTGTCATGTAGCAAGAAAGGGTCTGGTTAGTTAAAAACCAGACAGCAGTATTCTGCACCAGCAGCAGGCCACGCAGCTCTTTTTCCGTAAGACACCGATAGAGTGCATTGCAGTAGTCCAGGCATCTGAACACAAAGGCATGGACAAATGTAGTAAGATCCTCTGGTGGCATCAAGTTATTAACCCTGACTATGTTCTTTAGGTGGAAGAATGAAGATTTGATCACGGCTGACACCTGATGTTTAAGGGTCAAGTCAGTAAAGGACCACACGGCACCGCACATGGACAGAGTTAAGCAACTGGGAACTCCCAAGCTTAAGGCCAGTTGGTTTACCTAGCTTCCAATGTTGAGCATCCACCACAAGCTGTCTTATAAGGATTCAACCTCAACCAACTGTCACTCATCCATGCTAGGAGCTCAGATTAACATCTATTGAAGTTTGATAATGGGCCCTTAGTACCTGGTGCAAAGGACAAGTAGCGTTGAGTGTCACCTGCATAGCAGTGATAACCCAGTCCATGCTGTCTGATTATGTCTCCTAGTGGCAGCATGTACACTGCGAACAATGTAGGAGATAGCATAAAACACTGTTGCACTCCACATTACAGGGGCATTTGTGCAGAGGGGTATACTGCTGAAGATACTCTGTCACCTGCCAATTATAGAATATCTGAACCAGCTGAGAACTGTGCCACCCAGTCCACAGAAATCCTTCAGGCTCCCATGGTTTATATCAAATGCTTTAGCGAGGTCAAGGAGTACTAAGATCTAACAGTCTCCTATTTCTCTCGCCACCAGGAGATCATTTAGCACATGAACCAGAGATGTTTCAGTACTATACCATCTTCTGAATACTGACTGGAATGTGTTATAAATATCATGGATTCATACAAGGGTTTTCAGTTGGGTTGCCACCACTTTCTCAATAACCTTACCTAGGAAAGGAAGGTTTGATACAGGCACCTAATTAACCATAGTAAAAAAAGGGGGAAATCGCTAACAATACTAAGTAAATGTCTCAAAATTGAACAACTGCAAACAATGTGAACATAAAATCAAAAACATATGTGAAAACACAACAAAAGAATCTTGAAAAAAGTCCTGAGAAATTGCCACCCAAGGTGTTGAAGGATTTTCCAAGTCCTTTTTGTAAAATTGAAAGAAAAGAGTCTTGTGGCACATATTTCCAGGTGAAAAAATGAGGAGAATCTTATATGCACATGGTTGAGTATTTTTCTCACATTCAGTTTTTTCCTTTATGGAAAAATTGAAAAATTAGAAATTTGAATAGGATAATTTTGGCTTTCTTTATATATCAGCATGTACCTCATGTGAATATAAAAAATCTTCTTATATCATATGACCATGTCAATAATATAAAAATGCTAGTATGATATATTATTTTAAATAAATTAACAATCACAAGCGTTCCTTTTGAGTATTTTTGCATGCAATATAGAAGTTGTTAGTCTCTTGAGGTATATCTAAGTCAAATGCCAGGTGGATGATTCTGATTATGTGGCATTTCCTTGATATCCACTGCTGGCTGGAGCATTTCTGAAACAGCCTCTCTGAAACAAAAATGAGTTCCTGGTTTTTGAAAACATAAATGAGAGGATTGCTGGTTGGAGAATCATCCCTGGATTGTTTGCACAATGACTTCTACATACAGATGGTCAAAGCTTGTCTATAAAAGCCAGAGATACTGCATTTTCATGCCGGATTCTTATTAGAGAGCACAGCTGGGACCTAAAAATAGAGGTTACTATATCAGAAAAGAAGAGATCAAAGTCATCACAACGGGACTGTGTAAAGGCTTCACCAGACTAGAGACGTGTTGGTTTGCAGCGCCTCTCCACGATGCGGAAGTGCTGAGCTGGTCTATTGTCCACTGCCATGATCAAACGTGATGGGAACTCTAAGTAGAAGAAACCGTCTGTGATGGGAACTCTGACTTCTTACTAATAATTATAAACTGTTATTTCATCATGTGTTTACGAAAGCAATGATTAATGTTTGGAAATATTTTACACCATGATATTTAAAACCTTCAATACTTAAATTAGGCATCATTTTCAAATTGGCTGGGTATATAAATACCTTTTGCAACCATTTTCTAGAGCAAAATGGAGGTTTTCTTGGTTCTTCACGGGGTAAGAGACTGAGCTGGGGAGCGATATGGCAGATAGGAGAGGGAGTAGGGGGAAGAAGTGTAGGAAAGAGTAAGAAGTAGAGCAAAAATATTGTGAGGAGCATTTAAAAATAATTTCAGATGTTTAGACTAGTGTGGTTGTGTACCCTACTGTACATACAATTATTGATATTACTGTGGCTTGTTACATATTACACCACAATTAAACCATCAGTTATCTCCAGTTGACATTACTAATAATTTTGAAGAAGATTCTTTTGAGCCACCTGCTCAAGTCAAAATATAACATGGGGAGCGTTGACAAGCTTGGAGTACAATTATACAGTAGAGTTTTCAGTGCTCTCTATAAAGCTCTTTGAGACTGTCCTTCTGCCGGTCTACGTATGTCCTGGGAGGATTAATGCAGAGCTAATCCAAACAGGTCCCTTACTGCTTTCGAGGTTGTGATCGCATGCGGCCGCAATGTGGTCCGGAGGCAAAGCTTGAACGCGGTACCGAGAACAGTAAGTCTGACAACATCTGTATCTGTTTTTATACATATGAAATAGATTAAAATGGCAAACAGGCTTAAATGCATATTATTCATATTCATAAAACAAGAGTTTCTTTCACACTGTTTTTTACATCTAATATATTGCAATTATAACCACATGTAAATATATAGGAGAGTAAAACCAATTCTTATAAACCACATACAGTAAATCAAAAATCAGCATCTACTAAACTTGTAGAATGCTTTTACAGACTGTGATATTATCATATTATTTATAAGACTTAAACAAACAGTTGTAACCAACATTGCTTATTAATAGTCAGTCTTCTACTCATTCATTCATGCATAATGTAAACAAAAAAAATCACAAATAAGAAAAACAAAATATGAACAAGTAATCTTAGGCTCTCTTTCAATCCTCTGAGTATTGCATTGAGTGTATTCTTAATTTCCTTTGTGACACATTTTTTCTGAAATCAAGCAATTTAATGATTAAAAATAGCATTTGAAGGCAGCTTTGCCCAAAGCATTTACTGTGAAGTTTCAATAAAAAGCACATTAAATATCTTAACGTAGCATTAAAAAAATAGGCTTAAATCAACCAGGTGTTTTTTTGTAGATAATGCGTTTAAACACAATGTACAGTAACTCACCTTTTTAGATTTCTTAAACAATTCTATAATCCACAAACATTGTACACTGTAACATTACGTTTTGCAGATTGCTACAACACTGAATAATCACAGCCTTGATTCATTTCAGTTTTGATCTGGAAGTGTAGGGATAGAAATGCTTCACTTCTTTTACATTGTGACTTCTGCAATTTACTGTTACTCTTACTAAAGCCTCTTGCTTCCACTGCAATCCAGAAACACCACATTTTCAACTCCTGAATCTGCTCTAGTAGCTTTCCCAGCCCATTCAAGCATGCAATAATTACACATATTCTCAAAAATAAAACTCTGGACCCTACCTGCCTCTCAAACTATTGGCCTGTCTCTCTCCTTCCTTTGGCCCCTTCCCCATTATGGGGAAGAAACTCCAGGTGTCACATTTAATTTAAGTTCTCCCTCACATTCATACTAAAACCTGCCATTTTTTCCTCTGAACAAAATACTAAGATACACCCTTTACTCTGTCGTTGTACTGCTAATACTGTAACACATACACTGGCGACACACTTTATTCGAGCTCGGCTAGTCCCACGAATTCAGGTATACTCGGGTGTATTGAGGTTTGTGACTGTTTTCTGCCCGAGTGCATTGGGTTATTTTCCAGGCAGGGATTGAAGCATTTTATTCCCGCTGGCTGCAATACTGCACAGTATATATATATATATATATACTGCATTACAATTCATGAATTTCTGCCATCTGGTAGACACGCGAAGCATTGCAGCCTATTAAATCCTAATCATTATCATTTAACAGATCAGCCGCCCGTCAGCCAGGCATGAACCCAGGCTGGGAAGGCAAACGCAACGGGGCTTGTCAGAGGTGAGGAGCGGCGCATTCCAGGTATCTGCCAGGTACATACTGGGTATTTGCTCGAATAAAGTGTGTCGGTGCAGTACCATAGTTTTCAGCCATTTTAATTATTCTAACATACCACTGTCCGGCCTTCCTGACTCTCACCTTTCTTCCATACAATATATTCTAAATGCTGCGGCAATAATCAATTCGCACTCTGCTAAATCTGTCTCTACTTATTTCCTGTTCAAATCCCTCCATTAGCTTCACATTAAATTCTGTATTACTGTACATGTAGTATTGTCATTCTCTCTTTCAAGGCTATAGACTCCTAACCCCTTCTTAAAATGCAGCCCTAGTTAAGGTAATGAAGGGGTTAAACCCTCCCCCCCAACCGCTACCCACCCGAGAGGCCTTACACCAACCCTGGTCCAACTACTACCTTCACCCTCCCCCTCTACACCCAGTAAACATTAAAATACAATACAACAATTAATTATATCCAAATCACCCATTGATTGCCAATGAGGTTACCTGTGCCCTCAATGGGAGCAATCATAAGCCCAATGGCAATTAATGGAACCCTACTACCCACACCCTCTAACGCAACAACCTTCCCCAAACACATACAGTACAGTAATGTGCAAAATCCCTATTATCCAGATCTGGATAATAGCACATTAATAATAAAACAGTACCCAGACAGCATATTGTAATTTAAAGTTGTACTTACCCCTGCCAGGAGGAAGGCTGCCCTCATCCTCATCTTTGTCCTCCATGTGCTCCATGGGCAGCAACATTAAAATTTAAACAATAACTACTGGCCACTAACACTTTAATTACCTTAGTGGTTATTAACCGCTATAGTAATAAAGGGCTAATCCTGCCAGCTACCCACCCGGGAGGCCTAACCACCCTCACCAAGGCAACTACTCCCACCCCCGCCCCCTCTACCCCCATAACCAAACATACAAATGATCAAAAGCACTTGTAGCCACAAAAAGGCTAATAGCACGTTTGCCCATTTGTTTTTAAAACAAAAGAAATAAACAATAAAATATCATTCACAGAACAGTACAATACATTACACAATAGCAAATAAACCCATTGATTTGGGCATGGATTGCCACAATGGCAATGAATGGGCAACCTAATAAAAAATAAAAACAAACATTTGCCAAAAAATGCATTGATTGTCAATGTGCTTATCTAGTCCCTAAAAGGGGAATAGATTAACACATTGCCAGTCAATGGGCATGCTAAAAATATGAAATAAAATACAATCAATGTGCTTCTTACCTTTGCCGGGATGAACATTCATCCTCCTCATCTAACAGCTGCACCAACTCTTGCCACATGATGCAATGATCCTCAGCAGCACGATGAGTACTGTAGTTCTTCTTTCTTCTTTCTTCTCCAACAGGTCCTGGAGATGTTGATCTGATGGCATCTTGGGGTCAAATTAGACATGACTGACCTTATATAAGGCCTTAGATGTCACATTTGAATGACAAATGGTACATCCACCAATCTGGACCTGACCTACATCAATCAAAGTTTCTATGACTCAGTGCTCCTGCCATTGCCATACCGCTTGGCTTCCTAATCAACTTTATTTTCTCTACATGCCATATCCCAAAAACTCGATGAGGCTCTCCTCCATACAGCCACGGCCCCTTTTATTCTCCAACATCTCCGAATTTTTTCGGGGATTTTTTCCGAATGCCACGCACTTCACCGCACTTCACCACGTTCATGCCGCAATCATACCGCATTCCTGTTGCATTCATGCCGGCGTCACCCGCGGTTGATGTGTTTATTGATGGTTTATTGATAATGGTTCGGATTTAATTGTTTGCAATTCTTTTCGTATCCGCCAGGTGGCAGATATTCATGAATTGTAATGCGCATGCGCTTCAGTAATGTGTCAACTTGCAGGTGTTTAAAAAAATACCACAGTGGTCCTTTGTAAATTGACCTTGGTACTGAAGAAGTTACAATAATGTATCAATTTAGGCTTTTCATATTAAAAAATACATGCACAGTGTCTGGTGTTTTATTGTCCTGAGAGTCCCGACATGAGTGCACCACTGCAGTCCGTGTTCCAAAAACCCGACAGAACGTACGCTTATTTAATATGGGCCGCGATTAATGCAACAGATGATAAGATGGCAACAGTTGGTCAAATTTATCAGTATTCTATTGAAAACTATGACTTTTACAAATTTTCACCAGATGCTCATGTGTGGAAGCGTGTAATAAGGAAAAAGTTATGTATCGATCCGTGATTTTTTCGTATTGATCCCGGTGTTATTGGAGGGTATTGGTGTGTAGCATCAGATTTTTCCCGTATCTTTGATCATGGAGACTTCAAATGGCGAAAGGTCATGTTAAAACCAACTAAGAAACGTCTGTCGCTGGCAAGCAATGCGCCAGCGACAGCGCCAGCATCCAATAACGGTCCGACCGTCAGTGAAAACCTGGTGACCGGCAACCCTTGCTGTCTATCCCTGCCCGGATACCTGCAGCCTGAGCCGGATTTCGCGTACAGATTCCAGCATGCTTGCATGTACCAAAGCAATTTCCAGCCTCATCCGCTGGCACCTGTCAACTACGTGTATAATCAAGAATACGGGACTGGCAGTGGCTTGGTGCCAGCTGATTGGCAAAGTCTGTGGTGAGTAATGTTGCCGTATTTTATTCTGTTTTTGAAATATCAATATCAATGCACAGTCAAGCGATTCTCCTGTAAGCAATATCATTGGCTGAGCAGCTTCATTGGTGGAAAGCTAGGCGCATGCGCATTGGAACCTTCTTGAAACGCATACGCGTGTCATCACATCTAAAGTAGGCGCATGTGAACAGGAGACGCCCCCGAGAAAATGATTGGTGGGACTGACTGTGGGAACTTCTTTAGGGGACTGACTGACCATTACAGTAAAACTTGTACTTTTGTTTTTCCTCAGAAAAGAAAACTTTGTCATCTCATGCGGAAAACATCAAATGGAGGGATTTCGATGGATAATATCGCTTTATGTAACAATGCCTGCACATTGCTGAATCGGATTTAAAAAAACACTTACCGGAGTCTACAGTTTAGTGGCCGTTGTTATTGATTAGGATAGAATACTGAGAGCTTCATAGAAAATCTGAAACAGTATGCTGTTGTTTTCGGACTGTATACAATACTTTTTTTTATATATATATACTGTATAATAAACACGAAAAATAAAAAGTATGCATTTATTCTACATGTATTTCAGTACATATGTGTATTCTATACCCGTACAGCATGTATTGTTTTAATACTCTTGTGAAGTACAGTACTGAGCATGCCTACAGTATACAGTACAGCACTGTACAGTATGTCTAGACAGTTCTGTATGTTTTAGAAACACTGTATTTTGTTACTGTATAAAAGGAGACAATGGAACAATTTAAAACAAATCAATATTTTCTTTTATTGGTGGAGTAAGTACAAAAATATTTATTTACAAATACAATTTAAAAACACTTAAAGTGTACAGCAATTCAAAACATTAACAGGTGTATGGTTTACTGCTAGTGAAAACATTTATGTACATAAAGTCAAAACATTTACAGTAGGATGGTGTACAGTACAGTAAGTCAGGCCTGCACAACTCCAGTCCTAGAGGGCCGCAAACAGGCCCGGTTTTCAGGATAACCTTGAAAATCGGGCCTGTTTGCGGCCCCCGAAGACTGGAATTGTGCAGGTCTTGTGTAAGTAAAAATCATTTCTTTATTAATAAAATTTAAAACACGCAACATCTCCTTTATTAAAGTACAGAAAGTCAAAACATTTACAGCACAACAGTATGGTGTTACAGTATTAAAAAAAATTCTTTATTAATAAAATTTAAAACACGCAAAATCTCCTTTATTAAAGTACAGAAAGTCAAAACATTTACAGTAGGATGGAGTACAGTACACCTTGAGAAAGAGCGGAAGCTCGAAACGCATTGGTGGGGGCCTTAGGGCTCGTTTTTTGGATCCATTAAAACGGCTTTTATTTTGGGACCCACACTCTAGTAGTTGTTTTTTACAGTTGTGCTCCATCTCTCCTTCATCAACCCTCTGTACAGTACAGTAAGTCAGGCCTGCACAACTACAGTCCTCAAGGGCCGGATTTGTGCAGGTCTTGTATAAGTAAAAACATTTCTTTATTACAGTAATACAAGTTTAAACAAGCAACAAGTCAAAAAATAAACAACATTTGAACAGTCACGCAAATTCGATCCCTACCAGATTGTCCTTCCAGGGCCGATGCCATGTACAGTGGCGACAAAGTTTATTAGAGAAAATGCCGCCGGTTCACCGGGACTTACTCCGGCTGGTGCTGAGAATAGTCAGCGCATCAGCCGCATCCAGCCGCGTCCCCTCCGTTCCCCCCCCCCTCCAATCCGCGCGCAATTTATATACCTTCCCGACCCCCTAGCTGGGCCTGCTGTGCCCCTCTGCTTCCCCGCTCCCCCGCTTACCTCACTTCAAACCTTCAGGGGAGTTGGGGAAGCCGGGGAAGCCGGGGAAGCCGGGGAAGCCGGGCGCTCACGTGACTGTGACGTCACCGACGTCACGCGAACGAGCCGCTTGTCAACGCTTCTCCACGCTGCCGCCACGCATCCTGCCGTGCGGTTTTTGCTCTAATAAACTTTGTCGGTGCTGTATGACGCAAAATGCCGTGAATGGAGTCTCGAACGATTTTCATTAAAGGTTCTGAAATTGAAAAATAGCGCCGCAATTCCTCCCCAATAGTCCTTCTTAAATTTTCAGGAAGGGCCCTTTTTTCGCGATTTCCTTCGTAGTTTACATTTTTGGCCCACCCGCAGAACACCGAGTAGGACACGTGGTGCTTAAAAATTAACATGCCATACTTCTGGGGTAAACCAGCACTCATCACCCTATACTTCTCCCTGAGTGCCAGTGGCAGCTCGCGCAGGATGATGTCGGGCACCATATCGATACAAGCGTATGTAGGTAGGATTCTGGGAGAGGGTGTGCTTCTGGAAGAGGTTGTGCTTGTGGCGGCGTGCGAGGGTAGGTTGCCTGGGAGGAAGCTTTCCTCCTGTCTCGGTCGCCCTGTTGTCTCCTGGCGTGGTCTTGACGGGGTTGTCATGTTATCCTCCTCGTCAACGGCATACATGTACACAAATTCTTCTGGTGGAGGGGGTGCGCTTGGTGTTGGAAGGTGGTCGAAGGTCCCATTCATCCCATCCATGCCACCCTCCTGCTCTGGCGTCGGGGATACAGGGGAATGAACACCGAGCAAATTATGTATCCCCGCTATGTCAGTTTCTATCATCTCCATCCGTTGATCCATCTTCTCCATCCGTTGATCTATCTTCTCCATCCGTTGATCCATCTTCTCCATCCGTTGATCCATCTTCTCCATCTGTTGATCCATATTTAGCATGGTCTCTAAAAGAAGATCTATCTTTACCAGCATAGTAGAGTTCCCGGGGATATAGACACTTAACCCATTCAGCATGCGGTCTAACGAGCTGGTTCTTGTGCATGGGGTGCTATGGACATCTGGGTGGATGTGTGCTACGGGGGGTGAGATGGAGGTTCCCTGGAGAGAAGCGGCAGCGTCGTCGAAGATGGATGGAGGAGGTGACCTGTGGATTTCCGGGAGAGAAGCGGCAGCGGCGTCGAAGAGGGATGGAGAAAGTGACCTGTGGATTTCCGGGAGAGAAGCGGCAGCGGCGTCGAAGAGGGATGGAGAAAGTGACCTGTGGATTTTCAGGCCAGAAGCGGCAGAGTCGTCTAAGTGTAATGGAGAAAGTGACCCGTTGATTTCCGGGAGACTAGCGGCAGCGTCATCGAAGAGTAGTGGAGAAGATGGGCTGTAGATTTCCGGGAGAGCAGCGGCAGAGATGTCGAAGCGTAATCGAGGAAGTGGCCTGCAGGTTCGATGGGTTGGCTGCCATTTGTTTTGCCTTGAGTGTACATCAGCGAATTTCTTCTTGACATAATAAGGCTTACATATATTAAAACTCTTAGCCTTTCGGGTCAGCAGAAGGTATTCTTTATTAGCCTTAGCCTGTTGCTTTGGCCTTGGCTTGGAAACGGCTGCCGCCTTTTGCTTTTTCGGCATGACAGGCACGGCAGAGGCGAGTTGGTTCCTGCGTCCGTAGAATTGGGGTTGATCCATGGAAGCAGATGGCACAATGCAGTATCTGGACAAGGACAAGTTCAGATACAGATCATCGAGTGGTGAGCTATGCAAAGTGTGTAACCTTTTATGCATGGCGACGAGGTACAGGTGTTAAAAGTGGGCGTACTCTAATGTGAGTCTTTAACGTATAAATACACCATCCATTTTGTGGATTCACTGCACATTGAATACACATCGACTGAACATCGAATATACATTCTTGTGCTTGTATTTCTTTCTACTCGCAGCAATGCCTGTTAAAAAGATTTCAAAGGATCTCAGCATGAGAATTAAGGAGATGTACACGAGCGGACAATGAATCGCAGATATCCAACACTGGTTAGCTGCTTCTGGCCTCGTTGTGCCATCAACCACCGTGTGTTATCATGCACACGGAAAAACCAAACAATGCACGAGGACACCAACGGTAACTAACACGTAAGTATATTTATATAACTATATAATACAGTATATCTATTATTGTTTATATTGCTGCATATTAATATAACTATATAGTATAGATCTATCTAATTTTATAGTTATTTCGGTATATTTATATAATAACAGTATATAATACAGAATATCTATTATTGTTTATATTGCTGCACATTAATATAACTAGATAGTATAGATCTATCTAACATTATGATTATTTCTGTTTATTTATATTACTATATAATATAGTATATCTATCTATTATTGTTTATATTGCTGCATCTATAATTGTTTACTGTAAATGATGTCTATGGCGCTCTGCACTAGTAATATACCATATATATGATAAAAAATCAAATAAATTTATACAACCAGTGTCGTGGATATTCTCCCTTTGGTATTGATGCTCCACACGTGGTGGGTACACATGTAAGGAAAGAAAATCAAAACATAGTGTAATATTGTTAAACACACATATAAACATGCAACATGAGACAGACGCTGAGAACAACAGGTGACAAATTACAAACACATTTAATAAGGTATATCATTAAAAATACATAAAAATACATAAAAACATATATAAGGATCTGGTAGGATACTCCAACTCAAGTGGGGGTTCCTGCTTACCAAACGTAAGATGGTATCAGGCAATGGATATTGTTAAAGAGTATCCCCTCTTGTGGATGGCCGCTGCTGTAGCAAACTCCTGGGCTCACACGTGGAGTCTCCGCCTCTGTGACATCCGCCTCTGTCCGCCGTGGACACGTGATGCTGGCGTGGAAGCTTACTTTCGAAACGCGTAGGGTGTTACTGAGAGGTCTGAGAGGTCTCCCACACTCAGTGGTGAACACTGTCCCCCTTGGAATTAATAGCTGCTACCTGCGGGCTGCTGTATCTTTGGCGCAAATCCATCCGCATTTGAATCTGCTCCGGTTAGCGCGCTTTCAACGGCAAGGCAGGAGGTGTCTACAGCGGTCAGCTTCCACGCCAGCATCACGTGTCCACGGCGGACAGAGGCGGATGTCACAGAGGCGGAGACTCCACGTGTGAGCCCAGGAGTTTGCTACAGCAGCGGCCATCCACAAGAGGGGATACTCTTTAACAATATCCATTGCCTGATACCATCTTACGTTTGGTAAGCAGGAACCCCCACTTGAGTTGGAGTATCCTACCAGATCCTTATATATGTTTTTATGTATTTTTATGTATTTTTATGTATTTTTAATGATATACCTTATTAAATGTGTTTGTAATTTGTCACCTGTTGTTCTCAGCGTCTGTCTCATGTTGCATGTTTATATGTGTGTTTAACAATATTACACTATGTTTTGATTTTCTTTCCTTACATGTGTACCCACCACGTGTGGAGCATCAATACCAAAGGGAGAATATCCACGACACTGGTTGTATAAATTTATTTGATTTTTTATCATATATATGGTATATTACTAGTGCAGAGCGCCATAGATATAATTTGTTGCCATACTCATCACCTGACTGGGGGTCAGGATTATATCTCAGGCTGCCTGCCTATTGGGATATAGCGCTACCTATTTGCTTTCCATTCCTTACTGTAAATGATGTGCTGTACTTTTGGCATACTGCACTGTAACTTACCCGATTGTTGTTTTTCTGTACACTGTAGGGAGACAACTCTTCTGGTCGACAAAATAAGTGAAGAGAATGATGAGAAGAGTGCCTAAAGGGTCAAATACACTCTGCTGCAAAATCACAATCTCACTGTATCCGAGACCAGCATAAAGAAGATGAGACGCAGAATTGGATGGAAATATGGACGTGTGAGGTTAGTACTGGACAGTACAGGAGGTTAAAGTGTTAAAAAGGGTTAAAATTTCCTTGTCATTACAGAGCGTACCCTATGATAAGGGACATTAACAAGATCAAGAGAGTGGTCCAGGCCCAGGCATGGATCGACAGTGGAGAAACTTTCCAGGATTGCATCTTCACTGATGAGTCTACTGTATCGCTGGAGAGATTTGCCACCTTTGCATTCCACAAAAAAGGTCGCATATCTATGAAGTCGCGTCCGAAACACCCAGTGAAGATGCATGTGTGGGGTGCCATCTCTAGGCGTGGACCAGGATGCATTGTCATCTTTGAAGGTAAAATAAGTCACACGCTTTTGCCTTATGCACTGTACTGTACCAGTGTGCAGTTTTTTGAGCACTTTCCTTGTTATAGGAATCATGAATAAAGCTTTTTTCCAAGAGCAAATTGTGCCTGAGATTGTGGAATACATCACACGTGAGTTCCCAGATGGTCACCCATTCTACCAGGACAACGATCTGAAGCACACCACGTCAACAGCGCATATTCTTTAGCGCGGTATCAACTGGGTGAAGACGCCAGCGGAGTAAGTGCGGTAACCGTGTCTCATTTTTTCCCACTGTTTTTACTGTGTACTGTATCTCTTTAACTAATTGTCCTTTTTTTCCCCCTCCAATGACAGATTGCCAGACTTTAATCCTATTGAAATGGTCTAGCATTAGCTGAAGGACCATATCCGAAAAGTCGTGAAACCCTCCAAAAAGGATGAGTTGGCGCAAGGCATAATGAGTTTTTGGAACAATGTACTCATCGTGGAACGATGCAATAAATATATTGACCATATTGCGACTGTGTTGCCCATTGTGATCGCGCGTAATGGGCAAGCATCAGGAAGGTAGTATGGTATAGTACTATACTGTAGTATGGTACTGTAAGTACAGTATGATACAGGTAAGTATGGCATAGATTTTTTCTTTCCTGAGAGAGCAGCACTAGCCACCTGGTTACAAAGTATTTAACAGTAGTTACAGTATACAGTAGTTCCAGTATAGACTAGTTTGACAGTACTATCTGCATACTGTTGTCCAATATAGAGTAGCTTTACAGTACACAATGCCATAATACAGTATGCACATAACTGCACTAATTTTTTCTTTTCTTGTTTTTTCAGAAAAAAAAGGATGGACAAGGGGAGAGGGGGGTATCATGTGTAAAGTTTGTGAACTGTGTGTACAGTTAAGTGTATCTAAAATGCAGTCATGATTTACACAAAACCTCCCCTCTCTCAATGAACTACACAGAATGAGGAAGAAGATAAAGACGGAAAATATGTATTACAGTTTTTATTATTTTCAATGTGCATTATTCATGATTATCCAGCGCCCCTCAATTTTAATCCCCCCCCTCTCTCAATGATTATTTGTATTTTTATTTCCTGATAAAATAAAATACATATTTAATTACATTAAGATTTTATTTCTATGAACTTTAAATTCACTGTGATGTGTGTGGGGGGGATTCTTGAAGAAGACATACAGTTTTAATAATTGGTTACCTTTTTAATAATTGGTTACATAATCAGATTAACATAAGGGAAAGCCAACAATAGGAAAAGTAACGAATGGTGTGAGAGAGGTTGAAAAGCACAATGACAAGCTTTAGAAACGGAATGGTTCTGGAGAGGTGTCGATAAGAGGTTGTAATCCTTGAGCGAGCCCTGTGTGTGTCTGCGGGGGGGGGGGGGGGGCTAACGATGCATGAAGGATTAGCTGTATTGTAGTTCAAAGACATGACATATTTTCAACAGGCAGGTCATCATAATAATTTGATCTCAACACCCCCAAATACATAAAAAACACACAAATCAATCATGTGCAGTCAAACGCACAGTGTCGCAGTCAAAAGCTACAGCACAGATTGAATATCGTAATATCAAGATGGTTTAGGCAGGCTTGTGGAGAAAATAAAAATAAAAAATGACGAGAAAAAAAAAAATATTTTTTTTTTGGTCACTCACTCTTGAACTTCGCAAGCAAGCAGTGGTGAAGTTATAGATGCATACGCAGTAATCATCAGCTAGCAAGCAGGAATGTGATTGAAACCAGAAAGACATGCATGCAAATGAATGGTGGGGGAGAGGTGTACTGTACTGTAGATAAGAAGTTGAAATACTGCAGTGCAGTAAATTAGCCTGTGTATGTGCCGGGGCGAGCCAGGGGAGAGTGCTGTATATGCCTAAATGTGATACTGTTACAGTACACGCCTATGTATTTTAACAATGTTCAAATGAGACATTCAGCACTGCACATGCATGTATAAATATGCAAATTTACAATTACTGCGCGTGCACACGCAGACTGTGTACTGACGTAGGTTGAACTGCTAAAGTATTAGACTTTGAAGACAACAGCTCGCGAATGCCCCCCTGAGTTTTTAGACGGTATTGCAGTATTGCTGACAGCGCTAATAAAATGCTAATATTACGAGCGCTAAAATACCGGAACATATTCCGGAAAATAAAAAAAATACTGCATCTGCCCGCGGTTATCAGAGTTGCGCTGATACGGTCGCATTAGGATAAAGGCGGCAGCAGCTGTACCCTGCCAAATCATAAAGACATCATCTATGCACCTTAGCAACATAATATGTATTGGTATGGAGAGTGGTTGTAGACATAATCTGCCTCATATTGCCTCATTTAAATGTTGGCATATGAGGGAGAAACATTGCTCCCCATAGCCGTGCCTTGTATTTTAAAAGAAATTCCTTCTCTAACCTAAAGTAATTTTTGTGCAACACTATATCCAATAACTGTAACATATGGGAGGATCACCCTTATGATGTTTTTTGTAAGGTGTTATATATATCTAGTGAATCTAATTTTTTTTTTACCTATTTCTCCCAGCAATTCCCATTTGTGGTAATGTATACTGAATTTTTGGTAATGTATACTGTAGATCACCGGGATCCTTGGTTAGAAATGTTTACTGTTTCTGCATTGATCCAATTTTCTTGTAAAACCCATCAGGACAATTGAGTAAATTTCCTTTTTTAATCTACTTGTAGGGTCTGCAGGTTTTATATTAATAGAGTTGTCGTGTGGGAGCTGTTGTGTAGTTGCATATTCCGGTGTATTTAAATTAGAATAGGTATGTTTAATTATGTCACTCTATTTTGATATATCATTCTTTACCATCCTCATAAAAATACTTACTGATGACCTTCATCGGGGGGAATAACTGTGCTTTCACTGTGCTGTTTTATTTGTTGTTGCTGGCATATTAACAGTCAGTTAAATAGCCTGTTGTAAAGGTTTATAAAAATAAAGATTCCAAATTGAGTGGTTCTTTCAAATTTAATCATATCTATTACCTGTTGGTATTACTCAAATTTGTTGGTGGTTGAAAAAGTGAATGCCTTTGACAATACCTTGATGTCACATTCAGTTAATATACATGATGACAAGTTGAAGATTAAAAGTTCCTTTGTTTTGACCTTTTGCTTGGCGGTCTCTGGCTTAAACCAATGCTCCTACTCCAACCTGGTAAACCTCTTGTATGTCTCTTCCCTAAAAAATATTGGTGCTGAGAAGGGTCCATAAGGTACTGAGAAATCCAATGATGATCAGAACAATCACTAAATCTAGTATTCCTCATATTTGTTTTTGACCATGTAAAGTTGAAGGTGGTTTTTGATGTAATCCTTTTTAGCACTATTTAACCGGTAATAATCTTTAATGACTTTCTGGATTTTTTTCCGTTTGAACTTGATATGTTCTTCTTTGAATTGTTTTAGTTGTGTCTCTGTATTAGATTGTAACTTTGCAAATGTGGATGTCTTTGCTGTATTTTAGCCTCTATATATCAGCTACAGTAAGTCTTTCCCAAAGGAATTCAGTTATTCTCGAATCTCCTGAATCATCAACAGTAATAGATCCAAAGAACATCTATTTAGTATTTAATATAATTTCATACAAAATGCTGGATTGAGCTTCCCTATCAGAGGCTGATTACGTATTCTGAATCCACTACATTTATCATTTTCTTTATATGTAATGGTGTTTCCCCACCCAATCGCAGATAGGGGCCATTACAGGGTGTATGGTGTATATACCTGCTGGCAACAGGAGGGCTGAGTCGTCCACTGATGATAGTGAGGATACAGGACCAGGCTTCTGGGTTCATACCCCACATATCTCCTTAGCAGTGCAGCACCTCCATCTGCCGTAGGCTCCAGGAACTGAAGGTGATCTCCCACAGTATAACTTATTACCTCTACCTCTGCGTAAGGTCATGCACCTGGCAGGAGGTATATTGCAAAACAGGAATGGGTTTATTACTACACTTCTGAAGTAACAGTTACTCAGCATGCTTCTGCCGGATACAGTCTGTCGGTATTCACTGGATGATGGTGCCTGGACCACCACTACAGGCAAAGGACACCAACAGACGTCCTTGCTCTTCCCCACCTCCCTAGTAGAGGCAGAGGTATGGTCCACACTCACTCTCCCTGGTGGGAAGAGCACATGGGAAGGCCCCAATCTCAGGCTCGTAATTGTGTGTCCTGGGTAAGGATCCACGCTGCGGGTACACCCACTTCCAGTGCCTCCTTACCTTTGCTCCGTGCCACCCAGGCTCCCCGGCAGCGTGCCTCACTCCGTGCGGCTCCCTCCATGGCTGATCCCACACTTCCGGGTCGCGCGCATCCCCCCTACGAGCGCGCACGGACCCAGGCTTCAATTTTCTGGCACCGGGCGCCTGACTCCGCCTCCTCTGACGCGGCGCGCGCATTACGAGCTTCCCTGCCCTTGCTCCTGCAGGTCCGTCCCCCAGACCCTTATCTCCTATCAGGCCCTTCTCCGGGCCATTCCTCCGCTCCTCCCAATGCTCTGACAGGTCCCAGCTGCCCAGGCACCTCTCCCCTATCAGGTCCTCCCTTGGGCCGCTCCTCCGTCCCTCCCCTTGCTCCGATTGGCCTCAGCCTCCCAGACACTTCTCCCCTATCAGGTCCTCCCTCAGGTCACTCCTCCGTTCCTCCCCTTCCTCTGATAGGTCCCAGCCCCCTATTTAGTCTCCCCTCACCATTTCCTCTTTGCTCTGCATAGCTTCTGTACCTTGGTGCTGTCTGCTTTTGCCTGGCCCCTTTTGTCTTTTATTTCCTTATCCTGTCCCTGGATTTACTGCTGACCTCCCTGGATCACGACCATTGGCTTTGGACATTACTACTCTGCAGACTTCTATATCCCTTGGGCACGGCTTACGGACACTCTACTACGCTGCTCTCTCCACTCCACGACCCAGGCTTACGGACACTCTACTACGCTGCTCTCTCCATCCCACGACCATTGGCTTACGGACTTTACCTTTCTACACTGGAGTTGGCAAGTACGATACCCATTCTATTTTTGTTACCAGGACCACCTACGCTACTTCCACACTCCGGCCGTGCCCCCGTTTACTGCTAGGTGTGTGTTATTACTCCTTTCCACCTCAGTCCCGGGGTCTCGTCTGGCTTGTGGGCAGGCCGAGCATTACATCCTGTCTTCCTCAGAGAGAAGGAACAATGTGCTAACTTTATGGCGGTTCTGCCCTTAAGTACAGCCAGGAGACGGGCACTCCATTGTCCTAGTTACAACAGGATGTACCACCTTCTGCTGTCACTCAAGTGCAGTACCAAAAGGTGAGGGGGAAAACCCCATAGCAACTACTGGCAAGCCTGTTAATACCAGGGTTTACTGCCAGCCCATAGGGTAGAATAGTAGCCAGGGGGTACCCCGCTACATATAATAATCAGAAAATTTAGATCCTTGTAATTCTATTTTATACAAATAAAAAGAGATACCGGCGCCTGATCAGTCCAAAATGGATGGAAGTCCAGTGGAAATAGTCCCAATTCCAGGATGTGTTACAGTCACTGAATCTTTGAGTGCTCCGTTAGGAATTCATGCAGGGGATGTGGAACATGAAATAAAAGAAGAGAGAAATTAGTGCAACACAGCTAAACAGATTACACAGACAAAAAATGCAAGCTGGCTGCCACAGGGGGACAAGACAGACAGACAGACACAACTAGACAGACAACATTAAAGCAAAGCTAGTAATAAAAGTTAATTTATTATAACTGAAAATAAAAAGTAGGACAGGTTGCTGATGTGCCGCTCCGGTGGGTTAAAATCTGAATAACACTCACAGGACGGCAGATGTAGATTCGCATATGTCAATGTGAGCCGAAATCCACGTGTGGGGAGGTCGCAGGGTTCTCAGGATGCCGTGTACTCCCTCTGTTACTCCTTACTGATGAGGACCGGAAATGACGTCTCCGTTGCGCCGAAACCGGAAATGACGTCGCCGGATATGACGTCAGGACTGGTATTCAGTGAAGCCTCAGGGAAATGGCGATCCACACCTCCTTGCCCCTACTTCGCTCAACCAAAGCGCTCAGCGATACTACAGCTTGTATTCAGCAAAATGTCCAAAATCAAATAAAATAGCCCTACGCGTTTCGTGTGTGTGACCACACTTCCTCAGGGGATATAAAGTTATGGCAGTGAGCCCAGGTATATATATCCTTAGCTTGGCTCCGATTGGTCTGTCAATCAGGGCAGTCAAGGGGATACACCAATTAGCTTAGTAAATCACTGACATTTGATTCAGCTTTGCAAACAAAAAAATAAAAAATCAACATGACACACCATTTAACATGACATAAAAACAGATAAGATAGTGGATGGATAAGGTTAATGGCATAGGCAATAAACAGTAGAGTAGATAAAAATACATAATTAAAAATATATATATAAAAAAAGTCCCATTCAAAGGGTGCAGGAATAAAAGAAAACATACGCCTGATGTTATAAGAACGCTCCTAGCTCAAAGTCTATATTTAACCCTTGAGGTGATAATGTTTTAAGCTCGTATATCCAGTAAGCCTCACGCATACTAGATTTTTGTAATCTATCACCACCTCTTGCACTAGCAGGAATTTTCTCAATGGCTTGACATTTAAGACCGCTAGGATTTTTATCATGATGTGTCAGGAAATGGTGGGATACGCTATGGGTTATCAGTCCTCTTTTGATATTGTATATGTGTTCATACACTCTCCTCTGATATGTTCTTCCGGTCCTTCCCACATATTGCAGGCCACAAGGACATTGTAGCAGATATATGACAAAACTCATATGACAGTTAATATGTGACTTGATAGGATGTTCTATCTTAGTGACGTTAGATTTAAAACTCTTAGCATTACTACTGTATGCACACGCCATACACTTTGAGCATTTAAAAAAAACCTTATTCAACACAGCTCTATTCTCTTTTAAATGAATCAGTGGACAACTAGGAGCTACCCTAGATTTTAGATTGGACGCCCTAGTAAATATAATTTGCGGTTTCACAGGTAGAACTCCTGCTAGAACACTATCCCTCAGTAGGATTGGCCAGTGTTTGCTGATTATTTTTCTGATTTTTGGTGCCATGCCATTATATTGTGTAATAAATGGGACCTTTTCAAAAAAATTATTTTTCAAATCTTTTTTCTTTTAAACCAGAAGATCCTCTCTTTTCATGTTGGTAACATGATTGATAACCTCATCTAAAGGTTGCTCTGGGTAGTTCCTACTAAGAAACTTGCACTTCAGTTCCTCCGCCTGTAACGCAAAGTCACCAATGTCGGAACAATTGCGTCTCAAGCGGAGAAACTGGCCCCTCGGTATGTTCTTTATCCACAATGGGTCATGTGAACTATCGGCTCTCAGGTAGGTATTTGCCTGCACTGGCTTGAAGTATGTTTTAGTTTGTAGAGTGTGATTGGTGATATAAATATTTAAATCTAAAAAATCAATGTGCTCTGTACTGTGCTTAAAAGTGAACTCAAGATTTTTATCATTACTATTCAAATAAGAATAAAAGTGTTGTAATAGTGCTTCGCCGCCGGACCAGATGAATATAACGTCGTCTATATAACGTTTCCAGAGCACCAGGTCTGCCCCATATGGACAGTTGTTCCAAATTGAACTTTCTTCCCAACTGTCCATAAAAAGGTTTGCATAACTTGGGGCAAACCTGGTGCCCATCGCGGTTCCACATACTTGATTATAAAAAAGTGAATTGAAAGTGAAATAATTATGGGTTAAAATAAAAAAAATGCTGTCAATCAAAAAATGTTTTTTAACAGATGTTAATTGAGTGGTGGAATCCAATTTTTGAGATATTGCCCTGCAGCCCAATTGATGGTCTATAATTGTATACAGTGACTTGACGTCCGCTGTTACCAGTATATAATGGGACTGCCACTCCAAATCCCTTAGGATTTGGAGAATATGGGTCGTATCTCTCAAATAGGACTTGCTATGTACTACATAAGGCTGCAAATGATAATCAATAAATTGAGATAAATTGGAAGATAAAGATGAAATGCCAGAAATAATACTGCTGCGGCCAAGTTTATTCGAGCATTTGCCCGGTCTCGGCCGTAGCAGTAACCTGGCGCGCGCCGGAGGGTGCCGGGCGCGCGCCAAAGCCGCGGAGGAGCGCCCTCCGATTGGGGCTTTCTCCCTCCGCTCGCCGGGTCCGCCGGGTCCCCCGGAACCCCCTGCCGCCGTCCCCCACATCGCGGGACACCAGGGCTCCCTCGGGGAGCCCTGGACGCGCGTGCAGGGGGCGCAGGCTCCCGATGACGCGTGACCGCGTGTCGCCTGTGTAGGTCTACCCGGTGGTGATGTGAGGTGTTTGTGTATTTTGGGTATAAAATAAAATAAAGGTGTACGTGGATGTGGTATGCTAAGATAAGCTGCCTCATCTTCAGTAATAGCTCTATTTTTCAAGCCAGTGTCAAGCAGAGCCTCTAGATCTTTTTGATATTGATCAAGGGGATCATTAGGAAGGGGGAGGTAAGTGGCTCTGTCATCCAACAATCTTTTGGACTCAGCCATATAATAAGATCTATCCATTACCACTATACCTCCCCCTTGTCAGCAGGTTTTATAACTAACAATTCATTAGTCTCTAAAGTGTGCAAGGCCTCTTTTTCTTTTGTGTTCAAATTGTCATTTTTAATTTTAAATGATCGACTGGAATCTTCCAGATCTTTAGTGACCATATCGACAAAAGAACTTACTAGGTGCCCCTGAGCAAATTTGGGATAGAAGGTTGATTTCCTTTTGAAGGCATTGGGATGATGGTATATCTGTTTTTGCCTCTTGGTTAGTACCAATTTGACTGGAAATGGCATCCCTAATAAAATACTTTTTTAAGGCCAATTTCCTAGCAAATTTGTGGACGTCTATATACAGGTTAAAACTATTGGGACCACAAACTGGAGCAAAGGTGAGTCCTTTCCCTAGGACTCGTTTTTCTAAATTGGTCAAGGTGTACTGACTAATATTAAAGATGTTGTATTCTTGTTTAGGTCTGTTTAATCTAGTTCTACCAATACCCCCTCTTCTTCCTCTGGCCCTGTTTTTCTTTTCTTGTAGTTTAGAGGTCGGAGGGGGTCCACATGAGGTTTGATGATTTCTACCTCCGGGAAAATGTGGTCCCTCTCCTTCCTCCACTAAAGAGAAATTAGTTTTGTTAACAGGGGTGGGTAAGGGTGTGTATGAAACACTGTCTGTCTCACTTCCTGACTCTATATCGGTCAACACAGTATATTTATTACTTGTAACAATAGGTGCTTGTTGTGACTTTGTTAACAGGTCATACCGTTCTTTAGCTTTTTTCTGTTGAAGGTAAAGGTTTTTGTTGTGTATAGGTAATAGAACCTGGGTTGTTTGGCTAGGAACCAGAATGTTACTGCTAGGTTTTTTTTAAAATAGTAGCATTACTTTTTTGGGCTGGTTTTGCCCTTTGTGCCCTTGTATTCTTGTTAATGTCTTGTACTGGCGGAATTGGTTTAGTCTCTTCTCTTCTTGTATTGTTGGTGTTAGAACTTTCTTTCAATTTCTTATTCCATGTACGTTGACATCCCGTATCGTAGTCTGTTTTGTCCCTAAAGAACTTTCTTTGTTTAGTTTGGACTATTTCTAATTCCATTTGGTCTAGTCTTTTTTTAATAGTAGGTTCCAATAAGAGTAGCTCATTACTATCTTTGAAGGGTTCTAATTGGTTCTCCAAATCTGAAATCTGCTGATCTAATATAATTAGAGATTTTTTCCGATAATAAATCAATAATTTCATCAAGGAAAATGAACATGAGTCTAATATCTCATTCCATTCCTTCATGAAAGCAGTGTTCTCTTTATCAGAAGTTGGTGACTTTGACACCCTCAAGCCTCTCGGAATGCGGTGATTTTCTAAATATTTGCTCAGTGTGGTTACCTCCCACCACTGTTTGCTTTCAACAGTGAGAGCATGTTCCAACCGAGTCAATATTGGATGAAAATTATCCGTTTCATTCTCTGTAATATGTATAGAGTTTGGGTCATTGAAAATATGATCCACATTGGCACTTCTACGTGCTCTAAAGGAAAATAAAGAGCTCATTTTAGAGCAAAATGTGAGTGTAGGATATTAAATAATATACTGACTAAGAGACCCAGCTTTGCCC